>NW_006921015.1:5558-217963 GCF_000392275.1 Phaeoacremonium minimum UCRPA7
GCTGCCCTGTTTCAATAGTCGAAGAAAGTCTAACATGGTGATGGCAGTAATCATCCTCTTCACCTTCTTTATTCCAAGCTCGCCTCGTTGGCTTCTATCCAAAGATAGAGAAGAAGATGCGATTGTTGCTCTTCGCCGCCTCAGAAGCAAGTCTGACGTTGAAGATGGCAACTGTGAGGCAGAGATACATGCTATCAGAGAGGCTCTTCAAGAGCATGTACACAAAGCCCCTTGGCTAGACCTCGTTCGTGGAACAAATCTCCGTCGAACCATGATTGTGGTTGTCTACTATTTCTTCCAGCAGGTGAGTACTGGCCCCGTTGAATGATTATATAGAATCTGATACCCGCAATCAAGACCACTGGACAAGCTTTTGTCTCCACATATCAAACGACGTTCTACAAAAACAACGGCTATGCGGCGCAAGCCTTCACCTATCCCATCGTCAATACATGCCTCGGTTTCTTGTCGGTTCTTCCTGGCATGTATATGGTCGATACAATTGGGTAAGCTAACGTTCAACCTTTGCCTAAATGACCATGAAGTAAAAGATGGAGTAATATAGTCGCCGATATAGCCTTCTGATTAGCTTCTTCTTCCAGGGCTTTTGGATGTTTCTCTTGGCCGGCCTTGGTGAGAAGACGAACAAATCAGCCACAGAGAGCAACACAGTCGTAGCTGCATTCATGCTTTATTCATTCTGCTATAACGTAAGTGTCCTCGGAGCCTTCTCAGCCGCTATGATCTAGCTAAGGCGCATTTTAACTTGCTTCTAGATGGGCGGCGCTTCCATTCCTTATCTCTTGGGCACAGAAATCCCAAATGCTGCTCTTCGAGAGAAAACACAATCACTGGGAACTTCATGGAATGTGATATGGGCATTTGTTACCAACTTCGTGATTCCATACATGATCGACAATATACACTTCCAGGTTGGATGGGTATTTGGCAGCATCTCCATACTAGCTCTCGTTTTCACGGTCTTTTTCCTCCCAGAGACAAAGGTACGCAATGAATAGCTTCGATTGGATCGTTTGATTTGTATTCGCTGACTTGATATGTGTTTTCTAGGGTTGTGCATTAGAGGAGATTGACGCTATCTTCGAAGTACCCTATAGTCCGTTTCGCAAATCCGAAATTCAGTTCACTGCTGTAGAACGTCGAATTGGTCGTCTCGAGGGTGAGAAGGACATGGGTACTTCAGTCGCCGGGGACAATGATGACGACAAACACGTGGTCGCGCACATCTGAGTATATAATTAACCTAATCAAAATGCTAGGATAACGGATAGTACGATTATTCGTAATCCATCGATTTATGGTACAATACCTGTGAATAACTAAGTGGCCAGCAAAATAACATATTTTTGAGTGGCTTTAGATTGCAATAGCTGGTGGTTCTATCTCACTTATACCATTAGGAAGAATGGTTGAAGGGTGCCTGAAAGGAATTAAATTTCTATATGAGATCCACGAAGAATTGCTTCATTTCAGCATCATATAGAATCTCAGAGAAATCTAAATCGTTTCCAGAGTTTATCAGATTCTCCGCGCCAAATGCTTTTATCGCTTCATTGGATGAGCCTTTCCACCACATGGAGTAAGCTCCAACTCTCACATACCGGCCAGCTTTTATCTTAGCCGGCTCGAGAAGTAGTCCTGTTGTCTACAGGTTGCTCTTCTGCACAATTTCCAGCATATAAATATGGCGCATTAATTTCAGCTGGTCTGGATATCCCAATATACATATAGATCAACTTTCTCGCCGCAAGAAAGCATTGCAACCGCATTGGACGTTCGGATGGCTTGTATCTCAAGCAAGACGTGACACAGCAGATGACGTTGGATTCGAAAACACGCGGACCTGACTTGACCGAAATTATTTGCCGAAGAGTATAACATCTGAGTATCGCAGACCTTGATCCGACATATATACTTGTCAGCATCATGGAAGCGAAGAAACATCACAATCCCGTTCAAGGAAGCCCATGACCATGTCGGAGCCGTATAAGGGGTTATTCTCTGGGGTTACATCCTTTGACAATCGATTGCATCAAATCCGATCGGCTCTTGTAGTGAACAAACGCTCTATCTTTATCAAGTTCCACAGCTTCGTCCCACTCGTCTATGATGGGTTGACATTCGGTCTTGGGGAAATTCGTGATCTGCGAATGATCGTGGTGTCCAACTGCCTTTGCAGAGTATATCGAGACGTCTCGTGCCCGATCCTTTAGTAGAGGTAGTTCCAACTTGACAGTTCGATGAGTTATTGTTGGCGGGTGGTATCAATATATAGTTGAAGTTAGTGAGGTTGAGCTACTGGTTGGACCGGCTGAAGAAGATTTAATGCAGCCATCACGTGTTAACAGGCGCAACAGCTAATTGCCAAAGTTCACGAACGCAGAGGCAGCACAGCGGCAATCATAGAAGAATTCTTGTTTCATGATTTATATGCGATTATCATTGCTGGTACCAAGACCCAAAGTCTTCAATAATTTAAAGAGCAATTGCAGGCAATGACCACCCCGTTTCCTTCCAACGGGATTTAGATGATGATCTCATTGAGACGACCTAGTATTCTATCATTGAACCGGACTCCTAGACGAATATCATCTTCGTCCGGATCCCAGTCGTCGAAGCCATTACCCTCTTCATCTAGGCATGTTAGGCAGGAGACAACTATTTCTGCATATCGATCGCCCATTTTCTGTGGTAACTGCGATCTTGCTAAAAGGACGAGATATTCCTTGAGCTTGCTGGCCATAAAGCCCATATACGACGCATTCGAGGATTGCTGGTCAGATTCCTCGCTTTGGCCCCTGACCCAGATCATGAAATTATTGTACGACTTACCATATCGCGGCAGCGGAGGATCATCCGTGGTATAGTCCACAAAAGATTCCCACAAGCCAATTTCAAGCAAGCATACCCCCAGGCTATAGACATCGTGCTGCATGCGGTAGGCCTCCTCGGGAAACTCGCCCTGCCGGCTAGGGTGGCGGTAGACATTCTTCTCCCACGATACATCACCTATCAGAGCTGTGCCGCCATCTACAGAGCGGAAGTCATCGAATCCTACAAGGAAAGTGGCGCTGTGCGATGATGACAAGTCTTCAAAGAGTAAGATGGATTCGGGAGATATGTTCTTGTGCACAAAATTGAAGGTGTGCACGTAACTGATAGATTTGCCGAGCTCCTTAGCGATGCGTACCCGGCGTGTCAACGACATACTCATCCCCTCCGTGCCAATGCCATCTGGCCCTGTATTGCCTGATACAGGGCTATTGAGTAGCACCTGCCGTAGGCTTTGTAGAATCTCCATGCCCTCGGGTGCTCGCAAAATAAGATGGAATCCAATGACACCTCGTCGCTGGGCATCGAGCATACGCATTGCCCCCTTGCAATTTAAAAGGCCGAAGGTAAGAGGGTCAGCACGCGACAGCTTTCGCGCGAGTTTTCGCACATCCTCCGTGACGGCATTGACATTACTGGTAGGACGGATGTGGAGTGTGTCGAGGATGAACCACTGTGTACCAGCATGAGTGCGCCGACACGCAGCTTGCGCCTTGGAGAAGGGTATAGAGATTGTCTCGAGTGGCTGATGGGGGAGGAAGATAGAGACATGAGGCGGGTCGGGCCGTAGCACGTTCCTCACGCCATCAGCAATGGTGAGCGGAGATCTTTCATTGACTCGTGCAGTGCGAGACGACGACTGCGCCGGCGACCCTTGCCCTTGGTGATTGCCAGCGCCAGCTGTTGCAGACGCCGCTGATGCCGTTCGCCTCTGTTCCTTGGCCTGCTTCGTTGCCTCTTTTAGCTGCTCATCTATCACAGGATCCGCAATCCTCATGATTAGGTAGAACGACGGGTCGAACCGTCTCTGCCAGTCCTCTAACTCCAAGATTACCTCATCCAGAGTACTTTTAACCAGCACATATTTCCCCCTCCTGACTCTGCTGGCAAATGCCAGAAATCCGGGCCGTGCATCGGAGGTCTTGTCGTGGACCTTCTGAATCTTTGAGATAGCCGAAGAGAGCGTTGTCGCAAGGCGGCCGAGAGTGTCATTGAGAACGCGGCGGTGTTCGGCGTCTAGGGACTTCGATATACGCTGGATGAAGTCGATTTGTAGTCTGGTTCGCGTCCAGCAATTCTCGACGATCGTGATGCGCTGTGTCACTTCGTCCTCGGCGTTGCGCCAAGTTTGGCAAATCTCGATCACTACCTTGCCACACCTGGACAGTCAGCGTCGCGCGGGGTCACAAGAGCCGAGACTGTTGTTCCTCTTCCCTGTTAGAGTCTAAACGAACCTGTAGCAAAACTCAACACCAGCAAGAGCACTTGATGGATCCATCATTCCTAAGGAGGCTGCCAGTTTGGTCCCATCTTCGAAGAGCCAGCGACATTAGAGGCCGAACGGCTAACGGGAAAGCAAACGCCAGGTCTCCTCAGATGCAGCGGGTAAGAAACAAGGTGCAAGTACATAATTCGACCACTCCTCAAGCGAAGCGCCGAGCCTCGTGCGGCTGAGGCGACCCTAAGCCCCTCCTGCATGGAACAGTCTAGCTAAGAAGGACCACAGCGATCACGGGGCGGGCGCTCGATGGCGGCCTCTGCCTCTCCTTGCAGCTGAAGAGCCTGCCAGCGCCTACAATTGGGACGCTTGCTGTGCCAAACAACAGCTCTACGATTGACAATACTAAGTGCTATGCGCTGCGATAGCCAGTGCGGCGGGACGGCGACAACAAGAAGATGACTGCAAAAGTCGTAGCAGGCTGCACAGCGATCACTAGGCTCCCTGCTGCTCTCGATTGCCTCTATCCCAGCGGAGCAACATGAGCTCTCGTGCATCCGATCTCGTGCGCGATTCGCAACTGAACACGCGATTTGTCGCCGGTGCCATTCAGCACGTCTATTACCTCTCGAGCAGTACTACGCGGCGACGACGTATACGTACCGAAGAGACATGGCGGAGGCAACGAGAGCTTGGAAATGGCACATTTGGTCGGGTTTGGCTGGAAGGTTGCGTCTCCGGTAGCAAGCAGGGGCAATTGAGAGCAGTCAAAGAGATCTCTAAGGATGGAGCCTCCACTACAATTGACTATGGGCGAGAGCTGGAGGCGATTGCTAAGTTTTCGCATGGTAATGTATGTTGCTGCCACTGCCGTGAGCTACAGTTCTGTGAATGCTAAGACTCGATTAGTATGTCCACTGCTTCGTCAAATCGTATGGCTGGTACGAAACCAGTGATGCCGTTTTCATTGCAATGGAGTATCTAGAGCATGGCGACCTGCAGAAGCATTTGACTGGACCGCTTCCGGAGGTCGAGGCAAAGGAAATATCGTCTCAACTGGTCGAAGGCCTAGTCTTTATGCACGATAACGGCTTCGCACACCGAGATTTGAAGCCCGGCGTAAGTCGTACCGCTATCATATGTCACTGGTAACTAACCTGGATTGCAGAATATCCTCGTCCTTCAGCCCGGACCGGAGTGGTGGATCAAGATCAGTGACTTCGGAATCAGCAAGCGAGCAGAGGAGGAGAATACAGCGCTGAGAACCTTGATCGGTACCGAAGGGTACCTGGCACCCGAACTCAAAGGCTTTCAAACGGCCGAGGATGCTGCTCAAAATGACTCGAACCATCCCTCATATACCTTTGCCGTGGATATTTGGTCGCTCGGAGAAATTATCTTCAGAATGATGTCTCATGAGGCCGCATTTCGCAACCCGCGAGATCTCTTCAATTACGTGGTCTATAACCGACCATTTCCCGTTGAGCCTCTTCGAAAGAACAGCGCGAGCGAGGATTGTGTTGACTTCGTGATCAAGTGTATGTCCGCATCTCCACCCAAGAGACCAACTGCAAGGGAGGCAGTCTCTCATGTATGGATCCAAATATCCCGTCCCGAGTCCCGATCCAGTTCGAGAGGGTCGGATTTGTGAGTTACGGAGTACCCAATCTGCTGTAGTCACCCTGCTAATAATCGGCGAGGACATCCGAAGTGGCTGCTACGGTGGCTAGCACGATCATGACAGATGACACGCCATTGCAATCACCAAGTTATCAATCTAGCTATACTGCCTCTTCTACTAGCCTCAACCCTACAGCTCAATGGAGCACCGGCAGCTGGCAGGAGAATACTTCCATGAGTCTGCAATATCCAGCTATGACCACGCCAACACGTCCGTTGTCGCCCGCTGGTGCTACAGGCGGTCCAGATAGGACGCCGCCAAGGCCACCACAAAGCCCAATGGCCTACCCTAGTGCTATTTCTCAGAACTCTCTTGCACAACTTGCTCCTGGCCAGACGCCATCGCAGTGGGTCGAAACAGCTCTGTCCCAGCGCCCACAGAGTGTTCCTGTAAGACTAACGGCGCCACCTCAAAGCCCGTTGTCTGGCTTACAATCTCGCATTTCACTCATGCAACCAGAGACTGATCAAGCAACATCCCAGTGGAGCACGGCAGCCCAGACACTACATCAAGATTGGACCTCTACAGCAGCAGATGCGAATGAAGACGTGGCGCGTAACTTGGTGATAACTGCCCCGGCTTTACCAACTTCTGATACAAGATCACCCGATGAAACACCAAGACGAAAACCCTTGCCTCCTACCACAGGGTGGACCTTGCCGAAAGATGCACCTCAGCCATCTGATATTGGGCCGCCAGGTAGAGAATCTTCACACATAGCTAGGAAGAACACCCCTCCTCCTCTTCCCCCAAGGATTCCCATTCCTCCAAAGATTACTTTCAATGCGGTTGAGTCAAGCTCTAGAAGCAAGCCGAATCTGCCTATACGTGGTCGTACACCACTCCATTTGTGGAACATTGTCGCACTTATTGTGCTCATACAGCGAGTTGCATATGTCAAAGCTACCTGGAGAGATCACATCAAGCGTCGAAACGCACCAGAAACCCTCGGTCTATATGTACGCGGTAAAGAAGAGCGAGACGCAATCACGAGGCTTATCAAGAATCCAAACCAGTATTGGGATTATGGTGATGGTGACGTTCGCAAAGATTATCCTGATGAGTGGAGGATGAACAGCGAGACTGCCCGCTTGATGAGAATGACGGGCTTCAAAAGCGGTACCGCGCTCAACTCAATCATTAATACCCCCACAAAAACTCTCTACCTCGATGAAGACTCAACAGATTCTTATTATCTCGAGTACAGTCAGCGTGAAATGCCAGGCTGCATCACCCAATTGGCCAAACGAGGTGCCAGTAAGGAGGTCGTAGCGGTGAAAATGGCTGAGCACCCTCAAGCCTTTGTCCTGCGCCAGGAAGCAAAATGCCTCCTCTCCCTCAGTCACCCTTGCATAATCAAAATCATCGACATTGTTAAGTGGCAGAAGGGATTTGGGTTGGTATATCCAGCAGAGCCTTCCGCGGATCTTGATCAGCTTTGTCGCTTCCAGTACGGTATATCTGAGAGCGATGCTCTGCACGTATTCAAGCAATTGCTGTCTGCAGTCAAATACCTACAGGAACAGGGAATCTCACACACAAGACTCACCCCGCACTCCATTCTGGCTCGTCGTAGGTCGAATGATCAAATATCTGTCATTGTCACTGATCTCCAAGACTGGCTACGGATTGGAGCAGCAACTCCTGGAAGTGGCAGCGAAATCGGCGGCGAAGAGGTAGTCAAGTTCACGTCATGGGAGCGCCAGAACTACGCTTTCCTTCCTCCCGAGAGATGGATGTTCAACGGCTACACGGCGTCGGTATACACAGACATGTGGAGTTGTGGACTCATTTTGGTGAACTCCTTTCTGATGAAGAGGCGTGCTTAGCAGTGGCTAACCTTTATCCTTAGGCAAACATGCTAGAACCTGTGCCACTGGACGGGTTGAGCGCTACAAGACCAAAACAATACGTGTTCTGCACTTTGAAATATCACATCACCGAAGTGCTTCTAAAACGGGCCCACAATAGTGAAAAGGCCCGTAGCAATCCGAGAATTAGGCAGGCTCTCCTAGCCACGCTACAGTTAGTCCCTGAGAGGAGAATGTTGATCCGAGACTTGTATCAATACTTGTTCACTGATGTCGACGACTTCTACTCTGGCACACTGAGCACTGTGAGCACAGAGGTGCCGCACGAGCTCCACACACTGCGTCAATCATCAAGCCGCAGCTTCCAGGAAAAGCGACTCAACGAGTATTTATCTACCGTGAGTGGACGTGGAGACGAGTTCAGTCAGTCGAAGGATAGAAGATCATCGGGGATGTTGACTCCTGATTATGGGAACGGAATTCCATACCATGCCAATCTCGCTGAGAGACCGGCAAGTTCGCTGGGACAGACTATTGCCTCACAACAGAATTTCTATGAGACTGCAGTACGACCATCACGATCATCCACGAATCTATCAGCGCATGCTGGTATCAATGGCAAGTCACCAGAGGCAGGATCAATTCCGTGGAACCAATCTCCATGGTTGGCCTAACCTTCAGTGACGAGGCGCTTAGTATCTGTTTGCTTGCTCAACCGAGATGAGTAATGAGTGTATTGTCACGGGTCAAACGTGGAGCCAAAGCTAATTTTAATATGCTAAGGATGCATGATGTCAGCAATGGCTTTCCTGAAATAAAACCGATTGATGACGCACTACTAAGTTGAGATACCATAAATGAACATATAATGAACCCCCTTATGATTAGCGCGTGGTGACACTAATGTTATTGTATACAAAGAACGTTCGAACTGCTATTCGTTAATACCAACCCGATTTGAGCCCAAGATACCATTGGAATCAATGCAGTCGAATCTTGGGCTTTGTGTGCTGTAATCTCTCGATAAATCGTATCGAGAGTGTTTATTTGAGAATCGCGATCGAAGACCAACTTCCATAGCGTAACATTTGAAGTCCATTCCTGAGCGTGATTCTCCTGCATTTTGGCAATGAAGACAGCGCGATGCAATTCATGCTGGTTCTAAAATCGAAATATCATCACATACAGATATGAGTATACCGCGGGTCTACCTTGATAGAAAAACCGATACAATGATCACCAAACATGGGGCTTGAAAGGTGCCAGTATCTGCACAGTCTCATCCCATGGAGTAGTGCAGACCGCTTGTTGTGCATACTAGGCACCGTTGATGGGGAAAGACAAATCAGAAAGCACGTCAATCCTCAACAGCGGGCTGTAGTGGTTCGCGCATCTGCAACCCGCTACTTCAAGGTTGTAGTGAACTGCAAAATGAGCACGATGGATGGCGGAGCCGCCAAGAGTGAACTGTTCAGCTTATCACCGACCCTTGTTCCCCCTCTGGCCCAACATGGTAGGTGAAGTGTCGCCTTGACCCCCACAACCGCCATTCAGGAACATCGCGCTCGGCATTGGTGTCTGACAGCGGGGAAGATCGTCACTGCTACAATCCATCATTCGGTATCTCCTCACGATCGACACCGGCCACCCTCTTTGAACGCCAAGAAGAGCTTGTGATCCATCACAGGACCGAACATGATGGCTGCCTTCATGAGAACATTGGATGACTGGTGGGTACGATGGCGTATATAAACAGTAATGTAACGGCTACGAGCATTCTGAGACGTCTGTATCAAATTGTTGTTTGCGACATACTACCGAATTTGTCTGGCTTTTATTGATTCGATGAAAACGATGCTCTTAAGAACCCTTGCTCTGGTTGCATGCGCCTATGCTGCTCCTATTGTTCAGCCACGACAAGATGCAGATGTGATCGCGGGTCAATTTATCGTAGTTCTAAAGAAAGATGCTTCAGAGAGTCTCTTGCAATCAAGTATTGACGAAGCGACGAGCATGCTTGGGGGTACAGCCCCTCAACTTATTCACAACTTTGGAAATTTTAAGGGCTTCACTATCTCGGAAGCTGATGCTTTTGTGGACGCGATCAGCAATATTGCTAATGTAAGCCAGATACTCTGATGCTAATGCGTAGCAAGAACCCCAAAATTGCTTGAAAAATTATACCTATCTGACTAAATCTCTCGACTATAGGTTGAGTATATTGAGCCCGACACAAGAGTCTCTATCAGTGCCTTGGTTACTCAAACCGGTGCGCCCTGGGGGCTGGGTCGCCTCTCTCACCGAGAGCCTGGCTCAACTGACTACGTGTATGATGATTCGGCAGGAGAAGGAACTTACTCTTATATTATTGACACGGGGATCTTCACTGAGCACGAGGAGTTTGGCGGTCGAGCCACTTGGGGAGCTAACTTCGCCGAAGATGGCCTTGACACCGATGGCAACGGTCACGGAACTCACGTAGCAGGAACCACAGGAGGAACCACTTACGGCGTAGCCAAGAAGACCAACCTGATTGCCGTGAAGGTCCTCGATTCTAGCGGATCGGGCTCCAACAGCCAGGTCATTGCTGGGATTGAATGGGCCGTCACTGACGCCACGTCTAAAGGCCGTAAGTCCACGAATCTTTAGCCCATTTTACAAAGCTGACAAGAAATAAAATCAAGGAATTGGAAAAGCAGTTGCTAACATGTCTCTTGGGGGCCTCCGTCTCGGTGAGGCTACCAACCAAGCGGCGGCCGCTGCCGTGGAGGCTGGGCTCTTTCTCGCCGTAGCTGCCGGGAATGACGGCTTGCCTGCGTTCCTCTTCTCGCCTGCCTCAGAACCGACAGTGTGTACCGTTGGCGCCAGTGACAGCGATGACAGCCGTGCATCCTTCTCCAACTTTGGTGCGCTTGTCGACATCTTCGCGCCGGGAGTGGACGTCTTGTCTGCGTGGAACAATGGCACGACCGAGACAAACGTTATCTCAGGAACGTCAATGGCGACGCCGCACATCACAGGGTTAGGAGCTTACCTCTTGGCGCTTGAAGGAGATAGGGATCCTATCGCGCTATGTAAGAGGATCCAGGAGCTGTCAACAGTGGATGCTCTGTCAAATCCGGGGCTTTTCACTGAGAATAGGCTTGCTTTCAATGGCGCGACCGCATGATTGGCACTAATCATGTTCGAGTTGCCTTAGGTCCTCCCAGTCATGGATGAGAAGGTAGCAAAGCTTACATTGTGGAAAATTCGACGAAGAGCAATGAATCGATCATATTTCGCATGTTGAATCTTGCAGTATCCTCTATTGGCGCACTCAATGTATTGAGTGACTTAAAATCCTAGGCTTAACGCTGTCTAGCCTTAGAGGCATTCATGGAAGCAAGGAAGTGTTGCGGCGCAGTTGAGGGTTCAAGAATCACCTTCAGCCAGCTTCTAACCTTCTACCATGAACCTAGAAACACCTGACAGTATCCTCTGAGATCTGCCTACTCAAATAAAAGTGTTGCCTATCTTGCAGATTTCAGCTTGTGCCTCCCCCATAGCTTTCACACACAGGGCCTCTTCACCCATATTACTTACTCTTGGGTCTGGCGATGCCAGGGCCATCTCGCCGGAAAAAGGGCCAGTACTGCGCCGCGATTGTGATCGCTGCCACTCTCAGAAACTCAGCTGCCAGCGACAATGGTAATGGAGTTTCCTGTACGCGATGTTCAAAAGCCAACACGCTGCTCCTCTAGCCCCTCATTCAGAAACCGCCGGCACAGGCCATTGCTGAGGCAAACCGGTGCTAACAGCCTCCTCCTCCCACGATCGCTGAGTGACAGTCTTACTGAAGGAATTCAGGGTAGCCCGCCACCGGAGGCCAGAACGGCAACAACAGATGAATTTCTCGGAGCTTCGGAGCCTCAGTCGCGTGCTCAAAGGATAGCTATTTCAGATACCACCACTACGAAAGAGGTTATCGACAAGGCGGCCCTTGAACCGGGATTAGGCGGCGCCGTCGCACGTGTTGTAATGACATGTAAAGCAATGAGATACCAGGTTGACAGTTCAGTCCCGCCGGAAATGGCAGCCTTGTCCGATGAAAGTCAACGCGGCACCTACGTCGAGGCTGGATGTCGAGTATTCTTTTGAACTAGTTGGTGTTTCGTTTTTGGCATTCCCGTGTGTTGCTTTCCCGCTCCGTAGATGACGGTTCTCCTGTCTTGATGCTCTGCTGCTCGGTTGGTATTCCGCAGCTTCGTATTAGATGCGCTTAGCTGCTATATTCTTCCTTTCCATAAGTTTTATTTCTTTTCTCACACATGTCTTTAATCTCTTCTTTGCTGCCAAATAGCACACTAACAAACACCCTATCTTGGTCTGAAAAGTCTGGCTCTGAATGCACAGGAGAGTCCTCCTCCCCCCAACTGAACCGGATTATTTGCCCTAACTTAAGGTCTAGAGCATCATAGCCGGCGAGCTTCTCGGCCAGTTCGGCTCTATTCTCCTCGTATCGTTTAATGCTCATGACTCGGTCTATACATACAGATGGAGCCAAGACCCTTGTAGATGGACCAAGAAGCGAGACAGCATACTTCGAGTGCGGTACCGGTGGATCTGCTTTACAAGTACATTGGAACATATGACCATCACGGTGCCAACGTGGCTGGACGTACTCTTCTGTGGGGCGAAATGCACGTACACATAGCCAACACGCGGTACCGATAGTGGGTGAGTCGGCAGAGTCGCAGGTCTTGAGGCAGTCATTATAAGCCAGAGCGAGGAATGTAGAGAGACTAGCGGCTAGGGCATATTGGTCACCGTCACTTTGGGTGGCGATGAACTGAGCTGCCGACTGAGCTAGGGAGGAGGCGTTGAACGACCCGAAGAAGCCATACATCAATTCCCTGTCGACTTTAGATAAAAGGTCTGAACGAAGCCGTGGGCTATCAAATGTCACAAACGGCTCAGGTCTATCGCACTTAGCTTTGTTTTGTGAGATAGACATATCAATGGTACATTTGAAGATGAGCATGTGTGTCAGGAGCTATCCCGCTTAGGAATGAGGAGACTGGATATCTTGGTACCTATATACCCCAAGAGAATTTGGTCCTAATAAGGGGCTGAGACCTTTTGTGGGGTTTCGAAAACTGCGGTGAAGCTCGAAGGTAACACAGGAGTGGCAATAGCTCTTATCACGACTGAGCAAATGGAAAGTCGGGAAGGGTAGGCTTGCTCCAGGGCTCGAGGACATATGTTCATGCAGACCGATTTTACTCTTACCTCAGTAAGCCTTGTTCACGAGAATCTGCCTTCCGCGAAAGGCGGGCATGACCGATGGAACAACGGCCGGTCTCTGGTGTTTTCTCAAGACTGGGCCAGACAAGGCCGTCACACAAGTCCAACCAGAGCCTAAAGCTACACGGAGCGGGGTTCTGTTTCAGCGGTGAAGCCTTCGCCCCGGAGCAACATTGAGACCGTTGACCCTAATCGGGTTTGAGGTTATTCCGATCCAGCACTCTCTTAGCTATTACCTTAGGTACCTCAAGCCATTGTTAGGTCGCTACTTAATCAAGTAACTTCCCAGTCCAACGATGACTGTGTACGGATATCCTTATTTGTCACTCGACAACATGAATATATCTGCTATGGTCCGTGCAGTTCAGCTAGCCACAAGTTGCATGGATGGGTAACTTTTCACTGTCATTCTACCTAAACCCGCTTAGAACACGCAAACCGCTGTACTTCGAAGGTTTTTACTTCAATATTGCCTGTAGACTTTGTGTAACCACATCCCAGAGGGGTACCGTATACACTCGAAAAACTCATTCTGAGCTAAGAGACTAATGACGAATGATACTCGAGATATCGATAGCACGATAAATAAATTAACGGAATTTAACGAATATGGCCAATGACCTCAGCGCAAATCGATGAAGATGGTTTAGCTCAGAGTATGAGTTTTTCGAGTGTATACGGTACTGTAGAGCTGGCTCGAGATAGAGTAACGTGGCGTAGCCCCCACGCCTGCCTTCTGGCATTGAACCCTTGGAATTCGGGACAGTAGACGTTGGTATCGCACGCTGTTCCCAGAAACAGCCTTGGTGCCACATGCTCTTCCTAGCAACAGTGTGTTATTCTAGGAGTACATATGAAATGTTTACAAAACTAAGGCATCCCAACTTCTGTCCGTCCCTCTCGGTGTAATGATATTGGCTACAACAGATTTTAGCTGAGGGCCTGTGGCTGACATCGCTAGCCCGCCATCCCATTTGGATGGAACGGCACGATCTGGCTTAGCTTACCGTTTAACTATTGAACATACTTCGAATTCTTGGTCTCCGGCACGACACTGTAGGCGACAAAGCCAAATTTCCCAGTAGCCAAAGGGGTAGTCTCGAAGCGGCATGACACCAGCCCGTAGATTACCTGCAGATTTCAGCTGTGCATACAGATGCCTAAGGTCACAAGCTGTGGTTCACGCAAGTGGCATGCCACATTTGAAGCATGCACCAGCTAAAACAACGGCGTTTCCGTGGGCACACAGATAATATACATAGATTGAAGTGTGAGGCTGTAGGTGGCCATTTAACCCGCGTTGGCCAGGTAGTGGCTAAGTATTCTAGCAGGCTAATTATAGGTCGTGCAGGTGGGCTACGAGATGACCAACGCTCTCTCTCATGCCCACAAAAGTCGTGAAAGAAATTATTAGAGGACCTTGCTTGGATCATCGAGAAAATAAAAGAATTAGAAATAAAAGAATTAAGCCAAGTTGTGGTATCTAAACGCATGGCAGAATGTGACACTTTGATAAAGTACTGTACAGCCACTGTGTAATAGTGGCAAAGCACCGATCACGGGCTTTAACCAGGCAGGCAGTTAACTGCCTAACATCGTCTTGGTTGCCTAGCCTAATTGCAGCCCCTTTCTCTATGGCAACCAACTTTGATCTGTCTATGAAAAACTTACATTGAGAGTAGCACCTAAACCTTGGAAGCTGTATTATTGTATGCTGGTAACCTTCATCCTTCACTATGTCCACATCCAAGTATATGGAGACAGAACTCGACCACGAGACACGTTATAGACAGCAGACTATCAAAGGGCTGATACCAAGATTTCCAACGAACAAGACAAATTAGACCAGTTGGTCTCTATTCGGAGTTTCAGCTTCAAATTTATCCAAGATGCCTCTCGAAGACGGCAGGATGAGGTCGGGGCGGTTCAGAAATGACTTGACGTTCTCTGGTACATGTTCATCGAAACCGCCAAGGTTTTGGACAAAAACGACCCTTTTCAAGATAAGCTCGTGTCGCTGCTGCTGCGGACTAAGGAGCTCGACTCGCTTCGAAAAGCTCTCTACTCCAACAACGAGTCCGCCATCAGGACCTGGGAGTCTTATGGCTTTGGTACAAACTTGCGGACATCATCTGAGCGGCTGCTCGCAGAGGGCACTATTACTCAGCAGTGCAATCTTGCCGCCTTCGCCGCGAGAGCCATGGCGATAGGCATCTGCAGGGATTCGATCAGCCTGACAGCGCTGTGGTGCCTGCGGGAAGTTCTCGAGACCGATGACGAGGCGAAAGCCATTTCTCTTCTCTCCGTTGCTATCGTCTGGATTGAGCACTGCTCCTATAGTCTCTTGACGCTTTCTGCTCTGAACAGGTCTTACAAGGACCAATCCGATGCTCACTTGATTGCACCCGGAGCCTGGGCATAATGCTTAGGTATTGAAGAACACGGCTTCAGCTTGAGGCGATGG
The DNA here is from genome assembly GCF_000392275.1 of Phaeoacremonium minimum UCRPA7. Classification (NCBI taxonomy): domain Eukaryota; kingdom Fungi; phylum Ascomycota; class Sordariomycetes; order Togniniales; family Togniniaceae; genus Phaeoacremonium; species Phaeoacremonium minimum. Next base: position 21,089 of record NW_006921015.1, read on the forward strand.
TTGTGCTGGAGACGACGCCTCCAGGAGCTCAGCCACAATGGCGATCTGGCCGTGGCGAAGGAGGCGAAGAAAGGTTTCATGAGCATGATCAGCCGGGATCGTGAACTAGACTTTGATGTTCCAGGGGAGGCAAGGTTTGCTGAAAAGCTCCAGACAGCCATGTGGGAGACACTCGTAAGAAGCGGAAAAAAGAGTCTCGGCGGCGACGAGATTGATATCAATGTGGATTGGGTAGATTGACTTCTCATGTTGGGAGCAGACGTGAGAAAAGAGGTTTGTCTGAATGGGTTACAGCGATGATATGTGTAATCGAGCCTAAAGAGGCACGCGCTGGAATTGCTCTTGAAAAGTTCATGGCTACTATTGAAAAGGGGAAGTGCTTCAAGGGCATTCTTGGCATTGTAGCCCGAGAATCCCCTGTTTACCACATCAAAATAACGCAAGACAGCTAGGACTGTGGGTGAGTGATATATCGACAGGAATCGCTGTGAAGAGAAACTGAGAATCGTGGCTACTTACAGGACTGAAGCGCTCCTTGAAATGAGAAGCCCTTGGTTGCTTCGGTACATCCCTGTACGAGGGAGTCTCCAAACAGAATTATCTGAGGATACAACACCTTGACGCAAGCATTATCCTCTGGGTTCGACACACGATACAATGAGGTTCCTGCCTCTCACCGGATTACTTGTAATCACGGCAAAGGAATTGATCTCCTTCTAGAAACTACTAACCTCTCATGATTTTAGCACCAGCTCAGGACCGCGCCAGATCTACGCTCTGTGAATAGCGTCATTTACGGCCCTGTGGAATCATTAGGCCTTGGGCAACTCTGGCCGGAAATAACCGCGTGTCGTTGTTATCGGAGCGTTGCCAGTTCCAGCGCCTTGGACTGCTGAGAGTCGGTCTGCTTGGACCTAAGCGAGCTCGCTAAATGGATTTAGTTCTTCCTTCAGTCAAATCTCACCAGGCTATCTTTCTCCTAGATTTGTGTAGTCCACGCCGGGCGTTCTTGCAAGGTCAAGGGCTCCCATGCATTATCTTTAGGCTGAAATCTTTAGGCTAAATCTTTCGGTCTGAAATCATCATGAACTTGTTGACTGGTCGGCCAGGATGCTTGAAACCAAACCTGGTATACTAGCAACAGTTCGACTGAGGCCTTCAAACCCCATTTCTCCACATCCCTCCCCCAAATCATAGGCGCATAACCTCGGCCTAGCTTGGCCCCATGCACCTCGTTACCCATGGGGATTGTGGGGAAGAGTTGGCGGGCTGTGGATAGCACATTTAAGAACTCCAATTTCCTCCGAAAATCGAATTCGTAGAGACTTTCAACAAAGTACCATAAACCTGCAAATTGAGTATTGCGATTAACATGTTGTTACAGTCACACCGGTCAACATGGTTGATGTGACAGGTTCCAAAGATGTTAAACCTCCGAAGGGAGAGTTCTACCTTGTGCGTATGAACTCAATAAGCGCTATCACAAGCACATTCTGACTATCTGTATAGGCCGGTAGAGCGTTTCCTCGTCGAAAATGGTACAAAGAACCTAAAATGAGAGCCCTTTACTTCTACATTATCGTGCTTATTGCTACTAATACGGCCAATGGCTTCGATAATTCCATGATGAACGGTCTTCAGGCTCTCAGCTACTGGCAAGACTACTTTGATCATCCCTCTGGCTCTATACTTGGGCTTTTCAATTGTGTTATGAGCGTTGGAGCACTCATTGGACTTTTGTTCCTCCCCTACATCATGGATTATTGGGGCCGAAAGCCTAGTCTGATTCTGGGATCATTCATTATGCTCTTAGGTGTTGGCCTGCAGTCCGGTGCTCGAAATTTTGGTACGTTCCTTACCACACCCACAATGCCGCGAATTGTCATATGAACAGAGCGAAAGACTGATACTTTTGCACATAACAGGCATGTTCGTGGCAGCTCGCTTGATCCTTGGGTTTGGCGATATCATCGTTATTTGCACAGCGCCGCTGTTGATCGCGGAGATTGCCCCAGCGCAGGACCGCGCTGTCTTGGTCACATTAGCCGGTGCCACCTATCACTCGGGCGCCTTCATCGCGGCGTGGACTACCTACGGCACTTTGCAAATCCCCAGCGATTGGTCATGGCGCGCTCCGAGTCTGATCCAAGGTCTATTCACAGTGCTCATGCTAGCTGTTATTTGGTGGATTCCAGAGAGCCCTCGATTTTACGTTGCGAGAGATCAGCCCGAAAAGGGATTGAAAGTCCTTGCTCATTATCACGCCAATGGTGATGAACGTGATGAGGTTGTGCAACTCGAATTTGCAGAAATTACCGCCGCTTTGGCCATGGAAAAGGCGAACAACAAGTCTTTCTCTTATCTTGATTTCTTCAGAACCAAGGGAAATCGGTGGAGACTGTTCATCGTGGTTTGCGTCGGATTGTTTTCACAGTGGAGTGGAAACGGCTTGGTGTCCTATTATCTCACTACGATTCTCAACGACATTGGGATCACAGACGCGAAGTCGCAACTTGGAATTAACGGTGGTCTGACGACATTCAGTCTTATCACAAATGTCTTCTTCAGCTTCTTCGTAGACAAGTGGGGAAGAAGACGCATCCAGATTATCTCAACTGTAGGGATGCTGGTATGCTTCGTTATATGGACGATCATCTCGGCACGCTACGCTATACATGCGGACAACAGTCTCGGTAAGGCTGTTGTGGTAATGATATTCCTTTACTACCTCGCATACAACCTGAAGTATGTTCCCTTACTGTTTTGTCTCAGTACCACGCTAACCTAGATTTACTTCCAGGTCTGGCTTGATTGCCAGCTATACTACCGAGATCCTTCCCTACCACATGCGTGCCAAGGGCTACACCGCTATGGAATATGCTCTATATGTCACCCTATTCTTCAACCAATACGTCAACTCGATTGCTCTTGACAACATCCAGTGGCGATACTACATCTTCTACTGCGTATTTCTGCTTGCTGAGCTGCTTATTATCTACTTCTTCTTTGTTGAGACCAAGTACCTGGCTCTCGAGGAAATCACCAAGCTATTCGATGGCGACGATGTCGCACAGGCGGCCACGACTGAACTCGAGCAGGTTGGCGAAAAGGGTTTTAGCGCCGGAGGTGTTCATGTGGAGGAGCCTTGAGCATATTGAACAACCATAATTGGGATGAATGTGCCTACAGAGAAGGAACGATTCTGTATTCCAGCCATACAACATGTGCCGTGGTTAGGACTTCTGTTTTTAGCAGGCGCATGGCTTCAGATTTGGTAGTCCCGGCCGCCTCTATAAGAGTGTATCTGACTTCAACATGTAGCCTCAATATTGGAAACACATTATATCAGTAACTAGGATATTTAAAAAGTATATACTTTACACTATCACTCCCCTGTAGGTTAACAAGAACTAATAATAATGCAATGCTAAAGTTACTCATTCTTCTTACCATACATATTATTTTTGCAAAAATACAACACAATTGGCCCCTTCCTGTCCCAGCATAATCCCCAGTCCGAGCAACTCAACTCGCTAGTGTAACTACTCACAGCTTCCTGCGCAAGTGTAAGGCTCACGTCCGGTAGATGGGATAGGATCACGGGCTTTGACCGGCTACGCTTCACGTAGGCTTCACGAAACTGTGCTGTGCATTTCTTCTGTATTGTTGTTCTCTCGCAAAGCTATGTCTCTCTGAGAAGTGGTGAGCTAAGTAAGAGCTAGTGTGGGGCCAGTGAAAGGCTTATGTAAGCTATGTCCTCATCCGTCCGTCCTCACAACAGCAAGCCAGACAACCTCGATTAAACTTCAGCCAAGGTCCACTCAATATCCCGACAGATAACATTATGGTCCGATATCAACATGACGCCGGCGGTCAAAGGTGAGAGCAATCATAGCCGCTGCTCGAATGGGAGTGCCATCGTCCACTAGTCTCTTAGACTTAGGTATGATTTCCAATCCAGTCACTGCGATGACCAAGTCTCCGAATTGTTCTCTGACTAATGGGCAATGTAACCTTATTCCACTGGAGCTAGAGCGAGAAGACTGAATCCCACGGCCTTCGAAATGCGTTGAATGAAATCGCGAATGGCGCCGAGTGCCATATCAGAAAGAACATCATCATCCGGATCCAACCGTCCCCAGTCTATGGGACCTTTTCGGTCGCCGTCGAGTTCGTACAAGTGGCCGTTCTTGTGAGACTTGACGAAACAGACGTAGTGAAAGTCGACCTCATCCTCAGGGTTGGTGGGGACTTCCGAGTCCCCTTGCAGGGCGACTGTTTTGTAAGCTGACTCTAGCTGCTCATCGTCTTCTAGGACGGAAGCGCGATCTAGAGGTTTCAAGGGTGTGCAGGAGGCCAGGAGATGGGCTAGATGCGAACCGGGGACTAAGAGATGAATCGAAAGCTCGTCAATGAAGGAATCCGACAGTAGAATTTCCTCTGAGAGCATTGCTCACCAATGAAGTCTCGCGCGGCACCATTACTCACTGCGTGCAGTATGCCATATAGTCCGCATGCGTTGTTGATGGTCTGCCTGTACCACATGACATCCTCCTCCTCCCCTCTTTTTACGTATTCGGTAGCATCTTGATCTTTTTTGACGATTTCGCTCTCGTAGTTGGGCGGGGTGGGAAAGACGAGAATGAGAGCGAGGGTCGGTCGCGGGATGAGGGCGAGGAGGTCGTTGTCGTCCAGTGACAGAACATCATGGAACTCTAGGGCGTTAGAGAGACCAAGAGTATGGGTCAGCTCGGTGAAGAGAGTCGGGTTAGATTCGAGAGGTATGTAGTGCTTTCGGTAGAGCATGCTGGCGCCTTGTGTGGAGTGCCGTATAGAGAGAGGGAAGCTTGTCTTATTAGGGGTAGTCACTTAATTGCGGGACGAGGAGCAGCATTTTGTCAGTCAACCGAATTCTGCCGCACCTCTATTGACCGCCTGCCGAATTTGGCGCTCATACTGAACTACTCTATTTACTCGATAACTGGCGGGCCTAGACACCATAGTTTTGAATTTACTTTTCCCTACCAAAGGAGAATATCTACAAGGCACCCGTACTGTACTATCGAGTGAGGCCTGCGCCAAAAAAAACCCTTTCCCTTCACATACACATGTCATACCTCTATCAAGCGTTTTACCTTGCACGCATTCCATCATTCCGAGATCACACCACGCTGAACTGAAGAAACTGCACGAGAAGACATCATGCCAAGGCAACCATACTACTCGACGCAGTCGTAGAATTCCTCGCTGTCAAAGTCCCCCTTGTGCTGCAGTATGTGCTGAACTTCGGCGTCAAAGCCAGCGCCGAGCGCCAAGTCCACGGCTGATTGGTTGTCTGCCGTCATGGCATCCCACGCCAGCGCGCCGTTCGCGAAGAGAGCAAGCTCTTTGATAACAGCGGCGTTGTTCCAGGATGCTGCAACATGTAACGGAGTCCAGCCTTCGTGATCAAGGCCGTTGACGTCGGCTCCGTGCTCAAGTAGCAATCTAATGGTATCGACGGACGGTTTCACCGCTTCTTGTATGGCTGGACACGCGATGACCAGGTGTAACATCGGCAGACTACCCCGAAGACTCGGCCTAGACTGGCGAGGGTCAGCTCCATACTTCAGTAACGTTCTGGCCGCATCGTGCCACATGTATTCGATTGCCCAAGCTAGTGCCGACCTGCCGCATGAGTCAACAGCATCTATCGTATCGGGCGGAAGCGGACATTGTCCTAACCCAGCAAGGTATTCGTCCAGCGTTCCATGGCTACGGTCGATTCCGAGCAGCACCTGGTGGAGGACGCTAAGGCCTCGATCCTCGACGAAGTTCTCGATCAGGCAGGCCGTTGACTCTCCAAACAGCTGGCTAATATGAACGAAGTCGTTGGTTTCGCGTATGTCTACGTCGCTGTGTGTCATGGCTAGAGACACGAGTGTGTTGTCGATCATGGTTTCCTTGGGCGTGCTGCATAGGCGCGGGGGTCAGTAAAACGAAGCCGTTCACTCGTGAATGAAATGGGAAATCATACTTTCCGATCTCATCGTCCCAGTCCCGGCTGGCTCCCACGTCAAGAAGGAAACGACACATCCTCACTGCTGCGTCGCGTCCGGATGCTCTCCAACCATAGTATGCTGCATACTGTTGCCACACCGTAGTCAGCGATTGAGGCACACGATTCACCCCCGCGGCACCATAGCGGAGTGCACCTCGAGCACTTACATAGAGAACGCCAAGACCGTAAGGGTCGACATCGTTGATCGATGCCTGCCCTGAGAGGAGAAGCTTCCTTGCACCATCTACATCTCCTTCTTGGGCACATATGAGGATTGCCGAATCGTACGGGATGATGCAGCGGGTGTGCACGCAGACATGGATGGGCGGGCGCCGTATATTGAAGGTGATGCTGAAGCTACCGACAACCTGGCTCGTCCAACGGGGTAGGAAATATTGGATGTCCGAAGCCGGCTGCCGGCTACGGCGACATGTTTGCTCGTTGCAGGCAATCAGGCCAGACAAATACCAAGGCAGACTGGCGCAGCCGAGTAATAAGTCGCCAAACCACTCCGTGATGAGTTGCGGTGATCGCACCACTGTGCGGAAGTGGCACCGACAGGGACAGTCTTTCAAGCACTGCAACACGCCTGAGTCGCATACCGCCCGCTGCTTGAGCAGCAAATGAGATTGGTCCCCGATCTTGTCGTTTTCGGACGACGCGTTGCCGGGCTGCATAGTCGGTCGTTGGGGTTGCTTCAGCTCGGGACGATCGGAAGGCTGTTTGAGCGAATTCTCTATTTTGACGAGCATCTCGGACTGGTGTTCCAGGAGCAAATGATGGCGCTGCACTGCCGTGTCTAGCTTCATCTCCAGGTGTGATATGCGCAGTCCATTTCGCGCACTGGTCGTCCTATGTAGATGCGTCAGAGATTGTCTGTGAACCGCAAGGCACTTGTGGAGGTTCCACCACATACATGATCACCAAGGCAATGAAGTTGCAAATGGTTATCTTCTGAGCCCGTAGCCTCTCTCGCAATTTCTCTGCCTGGCTCACATTTCGAAGCCATCTAATTTTCTTGACCTGGTTACTCTTTTCTCCCGCCTGGCCTTCCTTGCGAACTTTGGCCACCAGCACCTCAATCTCCTTCACAGTCTGCTCTCCTTTTAGTCTCATTATCTCTATATCATTGGCTTGTCGACCGCAAATAGCCACCACGTCCTCGGATGTGACGGTGTCCAAAAGCCTGGAAAGTATAGATCTGAAGTCCGCGATCTCGTCTGACAACGCAAAGAACTCACTGGGAGCATCTTTAAGAGTATGGATGAGTGTGTAAAGGCTACCACCCACCTTAGCACCTGCACCAACGAGCGCAACTAGTGCACTCGCAAACTCCGCCATAAGGAGGAAGTTGCTATGAAATCGGAAACCAGGTGCGTCGCCATGCTGAAGCGTCGATGACGTTGGGTTATCGCGGGGCTGGTACGCCCTCAGTCGAGATACGCCCTCGGTCGAGATACGCCCTCAGTCGAGGACATCTGCAACCGACGATAAGGTAGCTGCCCAACCGCTCTACAGTAGAATCACTCTTCAGATCGAGGGCTCATCCTTTAACCAATGGGCCCGAATGAGAGGAGAGACATCCTATCGGAAGATCGGATATGACCGCCCCTCAGACGACTTTCGGCGTGTCTACATTCACACTAGCTACTCGAGAAGCTTTTCACCATTACTTGGCCAAACATCCGAACAAATCACGTGTATCTACGACCGATGAGAAAGAGCTCATTGAATGGCTGTTGGACCGTTCCAAACAACCCGCATCCCAGGCAGAATTTAGTCGCCGGAATTATGTTCAAAGCGCATTCTCATGGGACGAGTCCACTCACCGGCTTTTCGCGAAGTCTAAATTGAGGGAGGCCGGGCAGCGACTGGTCGTCACCGAGGATATGATCATCGATGCAGTGGAGTATGTGCATGTGGAGGAGAGCCAGCATGGCGGCTGGGACGCCACGTGGAAAGCACTTAGCGCGGCGTACTATGGCATTCCCCGCTCGGATCTTATCTTCCTACTCAAGCGCTGCGAAGTCTGCTCCAAAAACCCACGTAACAAGCCAAAAGCAACTCCACGAAGAAGGGAACAACGAAACCACCAGCTTAGCATGCTAGCTTCAGATCTAGTTACTGGGACCGAATATCAGCCCGCCGGTGAATTTGGACTATTCGACGACTTCCTTGAGCCTATCCTTCACTCCAGTGACGACTTGCATTCGCTTCAATCGGATGCCACATCGGGGTTCTCAACATGACATTCTTTTCGGACGTTTTCGTCATATAAAACAATAAAGCAGTCATAGGAAGGTCGCCTTTTTCGGGAGGGAAGATTGGGCGGACGTCAGTTGGTAATGAGTGAAGACGTTGGAAACAGGCAAGGAGGCGGCTTCACCGCTGCGTGCATTTGTTGACTTCCCTATTCTCTGAAGGATGACCTACAATTGGTATGAAGGTGGAAGAATAGAAGAGAGGAATATAAGAACAGAAAAGCAGAAGATGATACGGCGTGTCAACAAAATCCTGGTAGTTTTATTTTGAAGTGGCCTACTACGGCCTGCTGCTCGAGCAAAAATTTTTATCTGCATAGCCCCAACCATGGCACATGCATTCCAGCAAAGTTCTTGACGCGTATCGCTCTCAAGTTAGCAGGAATAGCCTTCCTTCGTTCATAGGCAAAATCCAAAGGACAAAGTAGCTTTATAGCTTTTCCACAGACAGCTTCTTTCTTGGTTTAAAAAACTCATCGCGAGGCGACTTCTCTCTGCAATTCGCTGTAATGGGCGTCCATTCTAATTAGATGCCGACTTCACTGTCAGGGCATGGAGGACATGGTTGGGTCGGCTGGAAGACATCCATATACTGCATAGATATTCTACATCAACGCAGGGCCGCGGGACCTCGGTTACGCCCCGATCACGCCCTGCTCTCCTGAGTATCATCACACACGCTAATCACTGAACACCGCACTACATAGTCTACGCCGCAGCCACGCTGCAGCTAAAAGCAAAATAGCAGAATTAGAGGCAATTTGGCGCAAAGTCGAAAGTTTGGCAAACGAATGCGAATTTAACCGGAATACTGTTCTCCACCTTGAATACAGTATAGGAGTAGCCTCGTCTTCATGCAAGGCGAAGAACCACAATCATACCCCCGCACAAGAAAATGCCTCCCCATCATACTCTATCGCCTTGTGAAAGAGCCTTCTTTCATCGTAGTTTCTATATGAGAAGCTCACTCCACGGAAAACCCAGCGAACTCAACCACCGGTTCTCCAGCCTCGGCAACGGCAAAGACGCCAATTACTGGACCAACGAAATCTGGCCCCGTCATATCTAGCGTGTCGATTACTTGCATGGTTGTGAAAGGTAAATCAGGGTCTTGCTGCGTTGTGTACTCCAGACGGTACTCTGCCTCTGTGTAAGATATCCGGAAGGTTATATGACTATCGGCACCTTGGACTTCGCGACTCTCTGTTTTATAAATTTGTTTGGCGTTGTTTCTGAGCTCGGATGTAACGATGGATGTCGACACATCGTAGAAGATTCTAAGAAATCGATGTTCGTCTTTATAGCATGCAATTCCAGCCTTGAATTTGGCCGACTGAGATACACTGCTACCTCTAAGCGTTGCGCTGCTTCTACCCTTTAACTTCCGTTGTCGCTTGCCAATAAATGTTGGAGATAGTCGTGGGTTGGTAAAATTAATGAGTGATGCGGTCAGTGCTACTTCCGCACCACTGTCGAGGATGCTGTACCGCCCTATCTCGGGATCTCGGATGTAGATCAGGTCAGCAGATGGCGCCGCGGTGAGTACTGCAATACCGGTTGATGGGGGTGCCAGATCTTCCGGTGTAATCTTGACGGTATCGAATGACAACCAATCGCCATTCCAAGTACCATGAGTGATGAAGGTCTCTCGTCCCATATTGTACCTTCCCTTAGTGTCCTTACGCACGGCAAGACAGACACCCCACCACTGTCCCTGCTCGTCTTGGAAAGCGTCGCAATGACCAGTATATTGGACATACTCGTTGGTACCTCTGGCCGTGAGAATTGGGTTATTCGGGCATGCCTCGTAAGGACCCCAAATGTCTCGAGAGCGTGACATGACAACCATGTGATTCTCGTGCGTACCGCCCTCGGCAATCATCAAGTAGTACCACCCATCCTTCTTGTAAATGTGCGGCCCTTCAGGCCAGACACCACCCGTGCCTTCCCAGATCGTCTTCTCTGGAGAGAGCTTCTCTCCCGTGCTAAGATCTATTTCGAACAGATTGATCTTGGTCCAAGGTCCAGGTGCAGCCGACGCATGCACGTAGGCTTTCCCGTCTTCAAAGAAAAGGCTGGGGTCGATCCCATCAAACTCAAAGTAGACAGGGTCGCTCCACTCATTCGACCAAATGTCACTGCATGAGACGACGAAGTTTTCAGATTTGTCCTGTCCATCTTTTTCGTAACTGTCTCCGCGTTTACAGTTGGTGCAGATCACGTAAAATGTGTCGTTGTGATATCGGATTGTTGGTGCATATAGTCCACCTGTTGCCAGCATCGAGTCGCCAGATTCAGAGAGAGGTAAAATCTTCGTGTCGGACCTTGAAAGACTTAACTGACCCGGCCGATTGATTGCATTGCCTACCCTTGGTTACTCCAGTGATTAGAAAGCACTCGTAAATTGTCACCGGCGGGACACTTACCAATCTGCTTCCAACATACCAAGTCTTTAGAGGCATAAACAGGCAGACCAGGAAACAGGTGAAATGATGAATTGACAAGGAAGAACCAGTCCTCAACCTTGGCCACTGAGGGGTCAGGTGAGAAGCCGGGAATAATTGGATTAATTGCAGCCATGAGAACAATTTGCAGTCGAGGAAGCAGCTGGATGACAGTCCAGGTGTATACCTATCCCATGTAGCTCAACGACAGCCTCAGCCTCGAGCTTCACATGTCACATTTAGGCTAAATTTGGAGGCTTGACAAGTCTGACTTTGTTAATCATAGGCCTCACAGGTCGGCCACCAGGGAAAATAAGGAGGCTCGAGAGGGGAAAGAGCTGTGGAAAAGTGGCGTGGAGTAGTGGAGGCGCTGGAGAGGGGCTGGCTCCTGAGTGGAGATGTTGCATGGCCTAACAGTAGTTAGCAATGCTAAAGCTGTCCCTTTTTCTGGTGCTGTTATCTTGGAGCTCAGAATTTCGGGCATTGAGGAGTATCACGTTTCCCAGAATTCGAGAGATTGGTTTAGCGTCAAATCGAATCAAATGGGCCGTCCCATTGCAGACACGGAGAAGGGTAGTGTTACAGCTTGCTAATGAGTAGGCCGATTAGTAAATCACTTTGTGTTTTTGTTAAAATAGCTCGATGCCACATGTGTCCTGTCGCATATGCCCATCCAATAGCACAGGCAGCGCTACCCTGGAATGCAATTTCATGCGCTGAGCCCAAATTCATGACCCAGTCGTTTAGGCGTCTTTGACTGGAGGCAACGACTTCGGCATGTCGGGGTTGCGAGCTCCGACGGCGAAGTCTTTTGCCAAATCACCGCGAGTCAGCGCAGACAAGCGCATATCCCCGCAACCAGCCGCATCTTCCGTTCACCTGCAAGATCTTCAGTGCCTTTCACAGCAATGTCCCAAGAAAGCGAGCCTGTAGCATACGCGCGTAAGTCGTGCCTCCCTTGCAGACGAAGTAAGAGGCGCTGTGACCGAAAGCTCCCCAGTTGCGACCTGTGCATGCGCAAGGAGGTTGACTGTGTTTATCCCAGTCGTCAGACAGGAAGCCAGTCAGTATTGGCAGTCCACCAAAGTCCGGCTGGTCGAAGTCCCGAAACCCTTCCTGCGCATGGCTCTTCACCCGATTATGAGTATGGCCAGCAAGGACTCTCGCCATTAGGAGTTTCTGGCTCTGTAGAATCGGATGCTCATGCGATTTACTTTGTTGCGCCACACATCTTCCAGCAGGCGCGGCTCGAATTCCCACGACCCGAGATCCCAATCCCATCCGAAGTATTGACGATACTGGGAGATGCCTCGTCCGTCCGTGAAATTTCGACACGGTTCTTCAGAACCATTCATCGGTGGCTACCGATTGTTTCGAAAAAGGGATTCTTTGCATACTTGCTCAACCCCTTGGCCCGCCGACACACTGAACTCAGTCTCCTTGCTATATGCATGAAACTATGTTGTACTCCTCCGCCAGAGGGAAACGGCGATGCGAACGAAACAGCTAAAATCTATCGTGCTGCTAAGCGGTTTCATTTTGAGGCGGAAACTGCGGGAGTTCTGTCTATTCATACACTTCAAGCGGGCATCATGATTGCGCTTTACGAACTGGCCCAAGCCATCTATCCAGCTGCTTATTTGAGCGTAGGTGCTTGCGCCAGATATGGGCTAGCACTAGGCGTAGACAACCTTTCGACGGGCTGGAGCGGCGATGGTGATGGTCCACGCTCATGGAACGAGGTCGAAGAGAGAAGGAGGGCATGGTGGGCGGTATTGATGTTCGATCGGTAAGTCACCACCTCTGGTACCAGGAGTATATTGTTGGCTCAGAATAAGTAATTGGTCCAATTCTCTAGGTTCTTAAGTCTTAGTAACCCTGCGCGGCCATTATCGACCGAAGATCCGTCTTTTGAAGCATTCCTTCCAGTAGACGATGCTGTATGGGATGACTGGGTAAGCAAAACGGTTCGCGCTGGCGCACATAAAAGGCGATACTGACAGATATTGACTGGAAAGTCAAATCCAGGAGATGGCGTCAGGATTTCAACCGGATTTGACCTCAAGATGGGGAGCTTTGCTAGGTTGGCGCAGGCTACATACTTGCTCAGCCAAGCGTTACGATCAATATCGCCAAATTCTGGGGAACGCGATGCAAGTCAAATTGACCAGACTGCACAGCTACGGCGCACACTACTTGCCTTAGTCCATGCTGCAGACAGTGAAGCTACGATAAGGAAGCTAGAGTATTGTGCCCAGTCAGCACTCAGCCTCAGGTCAGTAGTCTTTCAGATGTGATACAGTGGATTCTAACTGAATACAGCACTATCTTGTTACTTGAACAGTACAAATCGCGTGATGGACAGCTTGGAATTGAGGATGAGCACTTCGGGATCTCGTGGGAGAAGCTATGGCCGGAAACGCGCACAGCGTTAGATCGCTTAACTGCCGCGGCTGCATCCTACATTGCCACATGCCGCACTGTTCCAGATGCACCGCATATTGTGCCTATATTCCTGCTACACGTCATGTATCAGGTAACCTGTCTTCTTCTAAGGCTTGCGCAGACCTCATCGGATGGAGAAATCAGAGACAAAATAGCAACACTCAGGCTACTCCTTGGACGAACTGGAATGAGATGGCGACTCTCAGGTGAGTTCAGAACGCACAATATCGCGTGGGAAGCGTATAATTGACAGTGTATTAGGTATTTATCTCCATGTTCTGGAAGCGCGAGAAATTGCCATATCATCAGAGTCTATCGAAACGCGCTTAAGTTTTCTGCCAACCAGATTTGAACCCTCGTCAATCTCTCCACAAACAACCTACTCTATCGGAACACCTTCTCACGCTTAAAGAGGATACTTCGTGCCATCATGATTGAAGAACTCCCCAGATCCCTCGATCGTCAACCCGTTCAGCACTTTCATAGAGTTGGCGGCTGATGCCTCAACAGTGAGATTCTCCATGGTCGGGTTGTATTTCGCCATCCACTCGGAGATACCGTCGCCAATCTCAGTAACGCTAACCCAGCCTTCAACAATCTGGTTAGTGGACTGGTAAACGATTTGGGACGATATATCGGAACACAATAAGCCGAAACTAGTCTTACCTGGGTGAAGTAGAGCAATAGTGACACCCTCGGGCTTCAAGAGAGGGGACCATTTTCGAACCACCCTGTCATATAACCTCAGATTAGGACATGGTTGATTAAGAAATCGCAGCGAAGAGAGCTCACATGTTCAACGCAGCCCTGGCAATGGAATAGCCATTCGCCAGGTTGGGGAGGAAAACGGCGTTCTGAATTGAACCTAGGCCTGACGTGACAACCAAAATCCTCTTGGCTTCACTCTTCCGAATGAGGGGGAGGAATTCCCGGATGACCTGAATCGGTGCGGTCACTGTAAAGTCTAGCTCAGCTGTGAGCTCTGTCATATCCCTTGTCTCACCACGTTAGTTTGTTTTAACACAACCATGAAATAGCGGCAGAAGCTGGACTTACAGCTCCTCAAAGTTTTTCAGCGCATTGTAGCTCACACCAGCATTGCTAATGAGATTATCCAGCCCACTAGGAAGCAACTCAGCTGTCTTCTTAACGGCTGCACTAATGCTCTCAGGCTTGGTAACGTCGAGATCGATTAGCAGGAGGCGGCCGTCTTTGTCTTGAGCCTTCAGCTCTTGCAGACCCGACGAGCCTGCAGTATTCCTGGCAGTCGCCACAACAGTGTTGTTATTGTCTTTGAGCTGTGAAATGGCGTTAGCGGGCTGTATCTAGACTTCACAAGTAGCTCGTCAACATACGAGCTCGGCGGTAAAGCCAAGTCCAAGACCACGACTCGCACCAGTGATTAAGTATGAGGGCATGATGGCGGTATGGCCAAGGTTTCTTTTTCTTAAAGAATTTGCGGAGAGGGATTGGGGATGTATGAGTGAGTTGATATGTCTTGCGTCTTCACTCTCGGAGCTGTGATGCACAAGGGCTTGATTTGAGGCAGAGAGGTGTTGTGCCTTTATATATACAATTCCTGCAGTAGTAGTTATTTTCAAGCTTGTTGGAGCATCTCCATTGCCTAGATGCAATTCGTTAGTCATTCAGCCTTTGCAAGCGATCTGATTGTTAATAATCAATCACGCTATGTTGTTAATTTCGTGGTGGCCGCGACACGATGCAGTGTGGTAACGCAATGCCGCAAACAACGCAAGACGCCGCAGAAACCCGCAGCAGAGCGCAACGACAAGGCAAAGCTGCGGGCTCCTGACTCAGGAATTACGTAGCGGGCTTGATTTATTGACGTGGGTCGCGCAGCCAACCAATGATATGTCTCAAAACAATTTCTGTATTATTCTATCATACCGCGCTGCCAATAGCAAGGCTCTCCTACGGAGATATTCCTACCTCAGACCTTCTCGACCTGCAGAAGCCGGGTCAATAGATCCCTCCATCTCTCCTTTTGGGTACATCGCATTAAGCCACATTGAATGGCGCTGGGGTACCTACTCAATTTAGGTGGCCAACATCAATCACTTACAACAGCGGCAGTTTCAGGAGCCGTGCCTCAGCTTTTACGCGCTATTTTATTTGAAAAGTCGAAAGCTCACGATCCAACATTCCTTGGTGCAATTTTGTGCTATACTATATGGAGTATGACAAGCTAGATGACGAGATTCCAAACACATCGTGCACCATCATTCGATGATGACTTAGGCCCTTGAGATGAGATCCAAGGGTCACTTCCGTCGATCGGTATCGCCCAAATCGTGCCGTCGGTGTTGTCGGACGCGTAGAGTGTCCCGTTGTTCATGCCATACTGTGCGCCATACGTGTGGTAGGCCAATTGGGGCAGGGTCCGGACAGTGGAGAAACTAAATGTGTCCAGACTGAAGCGAACCAGGCTGATGCCCTTGTTGATCGCTCCCAGCGAGTACAAGTAGGAGCCCCCGAACGGGAAGTAAACCCAATCTGCAATGCTGACGGGCTTGGCAACAGTACCATTCGCTAGGAACTGACCGAACGTGGACGATAGAGGCCTCATATCGATCTTATACCAGTCCGACCCGCCGTTAGAAACCCAGAAAAAGCCCGTCTCGTCAATATCACCAACGAAGACATTAGTTGTGGCGGATGGGAGATCAAGAATGTCATCCGTAGTGCCATCAGCGTGGATTCGAACAATTTTCGTGCCTTGGCGTGCATAAAGATAATTATCCAGAGGGTTATAAGCCAAAGCGTTGGCACCATCACCATTGCCCACGCTGTTGGTCACAGTAGTCGTGGTGCCCGACAAAAGATCAACTCGGATCAACTCCACGTGCTGTATCAGATAGCCGTACTTGTCGCAGGATAAGGCGGAGGCCGTGGTCGCGGGACAGGTCGAGGTTGTGCTTGGTGTGACTGCCAGAGTGGCCGTAGTTGTCGTGGTTACAGTCGCCACAGCTGTAGAGACAGCCGTGCTGATCACAGTGACAGGACTGGAGACCTGTGGGCAACTCGGATAGGCACTACGGGTATGCCCAGATGCCGGTGGTGTCCACCGATAAGTCTTGGTAGTGGTGCATCCGCACTCTTGCTCCCACCCGCACTCTGTATACGTTGTGGATGTTGAACAAGGCACAGTCGTAGTCTTGGTGTCGACAACAGTCACGGTGCACACGGTTGGCGACTCTATGCTTATTGTCTTAGCAATACAGCCGAGACCGAGCAGGCCGCAGCCGAGTCCGAGTGTGATTTTGCCGGGGGTCTCGATGCTTGTTAAGATTTCTGAGAACACGGGCACGACCTCAGTGACCATTGGAGGATCAACCAAATCAATTGTGGTCTCAGTTGCGACATTGTGCTTTGGCACAACTGCGGGACCAGCCAAAGTTGTGGTCACAGCCGCCGCAACTGCGGCCGCGGAAAGTAAGCTACGTTGTTGGTGGAGCATGGCGAGGATCTTGCCGGTGTTGACCTTCCGATGTCAATAACTCTGGGGACTCTTCTCCTGTAAGATAAAGATTGCACGAAAGGAGACCATGTATACTGAAGGAGAGGAGTCTATATATATTTCGGCCCCTTGAGGACATAAATTTTGAGCTTTCTGTCATAGCTAGCTGGTCAAGATTATCCCCGGTTCCAAATCAGCAGTAAGTAGAGATTTGTCAAGAAAAGTTAAGTCCAATTGAACGGCGGTCAGGAATATGTAATTGTTATGGTTAGTCCACGCATAAGTAGTGTCCCCAAATCGGCAATTGAGAGGCATGTAGTGCACTTAGTTCGGAGCTGACCAGTATATTTCCAGCCCGACCAGGGGATCATGATTTCGACAACACAAACATGCATATCTTAGCTTGGTCCTCGCCATGTTTTACGGTTCCTTGAAGGGTGGTTCAGCAAGGGTCTCTGAAGCTAAATCTGTCGGATCTGTCGGGCGTGAAATTGCTGTCTTTACCCTTCAGAAATAAGTGATCCTATGAGGTATGCCGTATTATATTCAGTAGGTTATATTGGAAATCACTCGTGCTTGATCGTTTTGTTGCGGCCTTCTGATATACCCCAAAAATATATGATAGAGTCAAGGATCGCAACAGCGAGAGGTGAAAAGACCGAACCATTTTAATTCCACCAGAATTTACAGCTGGAATTCAACATTTGAATAAAGGGTCAAGACCTGTCTAGTGAAAGGCAAGGCCAACAACATAAGGACTTTTCTGGCAGTCAGACTGTAGATCTCTGGGCTAGTGTCAGCTGAAGTGTGGAGAAATACTAGGGGTCCAATGCTCTGACAGTTCCGCGTACACCGAGAAAGTTGAACCCTTGAAATAGCGCGGAATTAGTGAATTGCCAACCCTTTGTAAACAAAAATATTGAGAGGTGTGATAAAAAGGCCCTCCAGAGTATAAATACGCTTATTCCTACAAGTAGGCAGAAGGTAACACTTCGCGGCAAGCCAAATGCGATATGATGTGTTTCAGGACCTTCTCACATATACCAAATCTTGGCTCGATCAATCATAGTGAAGTGTACAAAGCAGATCAGTTAGTAGTCTATAATACATGTCAAGAAAAGAAATCAAACACTTACAGCTATGTGCTTCATGCACCATAGTTTCCACGTAGAGATTACGCCTAGATATTAGAAGCAAGAGATGGTATTATGTGAAACACAACCCCACAAGTGCGTGATAGCTGAGCCTAGCCTAGTTCAAGATAAATCCCTGTACAACAAAGTTCGCTTGGATTTCGCTTTAGAGGAGGTCAAGTTACATATCATTCTCCGATGAAGTCTTTTGTCCAACGCATCTTCGAGAATTTTCAGGCCACATCAAGGTATGATTGAGCCTGATACTTCTATGATAATTATGGAGATACAGACTGTATTCTTATATGTGCTACGAAGATCATAGTAGGCCCAGAATTGTTGAAGTAACTTCTCAAATAGAGCATGGAGACTAGGACGATTCTTGGTGCACAACAAGTATCCAGCCTTGGAGCAGCATCAAATCAACGAGAGCCCTACTCCAATCGATTTTTCACAAGAGTTGTGATCAACTGTTAAATAATTAACATCACAGTCTCTTATAAGCATGGATTTAATACGTACTTCGAATGTCAGCTCGGCGGCGGTTACTCCTGTGATTTCGGCCGAATCCATTCCCGGAAGCACTTCAACAACGTCAACGCCAACAATGTCAAGGCCTCTTAGGGCATCAATAACAATCTGTATGACTTCTCTTGACGTCCAGCCCCCTGCGGCTGGACCGGCAGTACCAGGAGCGAAGGCGGGATCCAGTGAGTCAACATCGAGCGACACGTAGACTGGAGAATCATGGGGGACGATGTTTCGGATTGTGTCAATGATGTCTTGTACACCACCGCTTTTCAGCATCGCAGCTGCGGGAATGATTCTGAATCCAAGTTCGGCATCGAGGTCAAGATCGGCCTCCGAATCAAGGCTACTGCGAATGCCAGCGTGCACTGAACTTTTGGTCAATAATCCTTCCATCCCTGCCCAATAGTATGGTGTCCCATCAGCGACTTCAGATTGAGCGCTAGGGGCGCCTCGAGCTCCGGCAAAGACTTGTGGTGACCAGGTGTCGATATGGGCGTCAATATGAATGGCCGACATCTGGCCATGGACGGAGTGGAGGGCACGCAGAATCGGCAATGATATGCTATGGTCGCCACCTAAAGCAACAAGTTGAGGATGTTTTCTCCCAGTCTATATCAATTCTAATCAGAGGAGATCATGTTATTCTTGAGAAACAGACTTACAATTTTCGAGGTGACTCCGCTGCTAGGATTCTTCACCTCTCGGTGTAAGAGGCGCAAATACCACTCTTCCATCTGAGCAAATGCTAGCGCATTGTCAAAAGGAGAGATAGGAAAGTCTCCACAGTCAACAATAGAGATGTTCTGCTTGAAAGGATTTATGGATTGCCGGTAGTTGTAATGGCCTCTGTACAGCCAACATTAGTGTGACTGTGTAGACAGAGATCTCATTGCGTGAGTCGATCAAAAACATCCGCATCGCGAATTTGGTGAACTTACGCAAGAGATACTGCCCTAGAGCCTTGACGAATTGCATTCGGGCCAAATCTGGTGCCAGTTCGATATGAGGTCGCAGTATCAAAAGGAAACCCTACAATGAGGATATCGTCGACAGGTCCGTCCTCGGCTAGACACTGGACAGCCGGTAATTGAGCGAAGGTAGTGATTCCAGAAAATGCATACTGAGCAGATGGCTCCAGATCAAATTCGTCACTTTCCTGATATGCTGGCCGGATCAGTGGCCGCTGATGGATAGCCACTGACTTAGACGCTCTTGGTGCTGCCAAAACGGTCCCCGAAAGCAAGACGATCCCAAGGAGATGTGGAATTTGCATCCTGGATACTGACTCTGTAACAACTTGGACTGCCTGACTATAGTCTTTGTGTAAGTCACTGGTGTCGCGCAGATTGTAGCACGGCTTGGTTGATGCTTTATATCTGGACCTGAATAAAAACTACAGCTGTCTCCATATGATAGTCAGGACTACTGCCTCTTCGCTGCGTAGTGACTAACACCTGGTCCAAATATCCTTGGGCGCATAGGAATAAGGCTATACTTTCCCTTTTCGGAAATATGGACCATCCCAAAGATCGGCAGACCTTGATCACAACATCTATTCAGGTCCTCGAGATGATTAATGTGATTAGTAATCATGGCCATTCCTGTACTTCTCTTGTCAAGCTGCTACGATAAAAGGTTTTGAGTAGCCTACGCTCGAGAGTAGGATTGTATTTAGCTAAGGCCGCAAACCTTTGTGCAACCGTCCTTACCCTTCTACAGAAGTACTGTTGCCTACACCGCAGATTTCTATCTATAACATCTTCACCTTAACCCCAAGACGTGAAAGAATGTCTTCTTACAGTGATTCTGAAGAGTCGCCACTTCTGCAGGACCAACGCCGCTTGGACCTTAGGTCACTGCCCAAACTTCCTGGCGAAGTGTTTAATCTAGGACGCGCAACGCTGCCAATATCAGCATCATTCGCTTTGCAGAATATTGTGCAAGCTTTCAGCATTATGATGGCGGGAACTCTCGGGTCTTCGGAGCTTGATATCGCGTCTTATGGTTTTATGTTTGCAACATGCACGGGCAGCATGGTAGCTATCGGTGGCGCTACTGCTCTTGATACGCTCTGTGGACAAGCGGTGACATCTACCAAAGCATTGAACGACCCCACAACGCTTGGGCGACATCTACAACAAAGCTTGGTGGTTTTGAGTTTGATCTTCTTCGTTCTTATTACACCTCTATGGCTTGTGTCAGGCCGCATATTTGTAGCTTTGGGACAGGAGACACGCTTCGCACTCGGCATTGGCAGATTTCTTCGCCTTATGATCCCAGCAGGCTACTTCCAAATGGTTGCTGAATCACTCAAGAAATTCTGCCAAGTGCAAGGTGATAGTTATGCGGTAGGATGGATCACCGGTGCTGCGGCTTTAATCGGTATGATATCTAATGTGGGATTTGTGAGACTCCCAGCCTTGGGAGACGCTGGCGTACCTTTGGCCTTCCTTTTATATCAAGTCTGCACAGTGGTTTTCCTGGTATGTCTTGTCGTGCAAAGCCGAAGGGTCAAGCCAACAATCAAGCTTATATTGACCTTCAACGAGCTTCGCTTCGGTATAATCGCCAATTTGAGTCTGGCGATAACTGGAATCCTTACAATCGCAACGGAGTGGTGGAGGTAAGGCATTCATAGCTCATGTTAGAATATACGGCTTACTTCAAGAATTTAGTTTCGAGATCCTCGCGCTCATGGCTGCACGTCTGTCACACAATGAGATTAGCGCACAAAGTGTGAGTAATTGCATTGTAACAAGAGTGTGACGCACCTTTGGAATGATGAGAGTGTGTTGACAATTTTAGATATTGATGTCAGCCGATTTAATTTTTACCACCATGTCTCTCGGAGTTGGGGTTGCCGCAAGCCATCGTATCGGCCACCTTCTTGGAGCCAACAAACCCGCTCTCGCCCGGCATGTCGCCTTATCACCATACATCCTCTCTTTTGCACTTGGTGCACTTGAACTGATCCTCATTATGTGTTCTCGATCAACATTTGGATATATGTTTACCTCTGACCCCCGGGTTGTGGCAGCAACAGCGAAAGTGTTGCCACTCATGGCTATTTTCCAAGTCTTAGACCTCTCCAACGGCGGCGCCGGGGGTATTTTACGCGGCGCAAGACGAAATCACCTCTCTGGAATGTGTAACTTCATTGCATATTACGGAGTTGGTCTGACTTCAGCTTGGACGTTTTGTTTCCGTATGGGATTTGGGCTTGTGGGCTTATGGGGTGGGATTATCACTGGGAGTGCCGCTCTTCTGCTTTTGCAAACGGTCTGCATTGTATTTTTACCATGGGAGCGCGCGGCATTAGAGGCTTCAGGAGACCCAGACTCCTCAGAATAGCAGCTCTTGAAAGAAATCACCTAAAAGAGTGTCGGCTGGTGGAATATGACCTGATGGGCTGAGGTCGCATTCGTTTTTTAGATATTGCTTACTGGTCCCATAACAAGTCAGACGATAATTCTCGACGGCCCCTGACTACTTCATCTGACACTGATTACACTCTGCTTACCGATAACTGAACGATACGCATCATGCACACCCAGCTCCAGACTAGATGGGCTATTTTCGCGAGAGGACAATCATTTGAACCAACAAGCCAGATCGAATAGCATGGCATGGCATGCTTGTGCGTGAATGTAGCAAAGACTAGCCAATGAGGCTACATCATCGCACTACACCCCAAAGGGAAACTATAGCCTACCAGATGGAGGTACTTGCCCCCACAAATCAGTCCGCGAGTCAGTATCAAATACAGCGATAACGACGATACTTAACAAGATCGATATCTCACTTCAGGTTCACGATCGGATTGGGAAGTAATAGCCTCCTGAGCCAACTTGTTCTATCATTGAACACAGCCCAATAAAATAGTAACATCACCCGAAGTAGCTTGGAATATCTCGTCGCTTCTCATGCTCCAAACGAATCCCCGCAGCAAAGTCCGCCGATCCAGATGGGGATGTGCCGAATGTAGAAGGCGTCATCGTCGCTGTGATGAAGCAAAGCCGACGTGCTCATACTGTAAAGATGCCGGAATCAACTGCCGCTATACACGCGACCTGTCATGGGGCGGCCGACCCTTCAAGAAATCACGCTTCGGTAGATGTCGGAATAACGAAGTTGAGCTTGTGAAGATCGCATCAAGTCCAGGTTGGTAATTATAGGCTTTCGTGTAATGATTAACTAACTTGTCTTAGGCTCGTCGGACGGCGATTTCGTATATGGCTCACGTTCTAAGGAATTCGCGTCATGTTCGATGCCCGAATCAGCGGGAGACGCACAGGAAGAGACGCACTTCTCTGACCCCAGCCTACCTGACGTCGTACTTCCTCGAGCGCGATTGGATCTGGCCTCAGCATCAACAACGAACGAGTACCCCGCCAGTCTATCTTCACTTGGATTGGAGACTATTGTGGTGTTGCCGGAGCTCAGCCTAGTTCCCGTTAAGTTCCGCCATCTCTTGGACTATTTCCAGCATGTTGTGTCTGGCTCCTTATCATGTCACCCTGGTGTGCAAAAGGAAATCTGCATATCACTTATCCCTATTGCTTTACAGTCGTCCCACCTTTTAGCCGCTATGTTGTGCGCATCAGCATGTCATCGGCAATCGGCTGGGCTAGATCAAAACCCTAATGAGATAACGCGACTGCAGTCGACCGCGATCCAGTCTTTACACATTGCATTAGCCTGTACAGATGCACATGAGACAGAAGCAGCTTTGGGCACCACACTTGTCCTATGTATGAGCGAAATCTTGTCCTCCGAACCCCACCAAGACACCTGGCGACTTCACCTTGCTGGTGCCACGGCATTGTTGAGCAAACTCAAATGTTCGTTCGAGGCGACCTTTCAAGACACTGGTGCCATCACCTTTATGAAAAGACTGTATCTATCCTTAAAAGCAATTGCTATTGGCTGTGGTATGGCTAAGGGCACCTATTTTGTGGACATCAATGACACGGGAGTTGAAGAAGCCGCATATATCGACGACCTCGCAGGCTTCTCGATTTCTTTGCTGTCCATCTTTGAAAGAACTGATCGGTTAGAAGTGTTAGACAAGCAAGGTGATAGTGACATTGAGACAATATTAGCGCATGACCTCATTCGACAAGTTCGGAGTATGTTGCTTGATCGCAGTTCTAACCTTCGGTCAACATTGTCTATAGACGAGGAAGCTCAGACAGACTTCTATCTCCTTGATGAGGCGTACCATCACATGGCTCTCCTGCGACTCTATTGGCTGTCTCCACAGATCCCAGACCTGACACAGGTATCCGTGCGTCGCATCATTTCCTGCATTACAGACATGAGGATATTCAACCAACCGTGTCCTGGCGTTGCAACACTTCCACCTCTATTTATCGCTGGGCTTGCTGCAAAAGCACAGCAGGACCGCACACGGATCACAGTACTCCTTGACAAGATTTGGCAGTGCTTTGGAATGGGAACGTGCTGTCCACAAAGCGTTACTTGACAAAACTCTGGGATCATCGCGGAGAAGAGAGGACAGTTGACAGATGGACTTTCCTACCATATTAGGAAGTTCATGGTAACATTGAGGAAGAATCTGTCAGAATAACGGTCTGACCCTAACACTGATTAGACAGATCAGACTCGGTTGTATACTTCCAATTCCTGCGCTCCATGTCTTCTCGGACTTTATAATTATTCTCTGCAATCTCAAGAATATCAAAGTCGACATCCACAACGCTCATGGCTTCTTCCCCCGGCTCTAGTTTCCCATAAGCACCAAGGACTGGCATCGAGACCTGACTAAATCCCCCTGAGTTACAGAGTACTACGGCGCATGTGTTCTCGAAGGCTCGGGCAGCCATAACACTATTCAGAAAGACTTTTTCCGAGCCAGCATTCAGGCCCCACCCCGCATGGTCGATATCTGAGAGATGCCAGAACGATGGAACAATGATCAGCTTTGCACCATCAGCGATAAGCTGTCGCGTTGCCTCTGGATATGCCAAGTCCCAGCATATTAGTAGGCCTCCACGTAGCGAGTACTCCTCGCCAAAAATATGAGGAATATCAAAAGCCTGGTGTGGTTGAGTACCTGGTATCAGGAATGGGCGTTCTGGGTGCCATAAGTTTCTCTTTTGATAGGAACTGCATATCTCGCCTGTCCCACCGGTAATGAAGTAGGCGACATTGTACATCCTTTGGGCTGGATGATCTGGCACAGCTGTTTCATAATCATCATGGACGCAGCAAAAGGTTCCAGGAACGATGCTGACATTAAGCTCCTGTGCCAGAGCCTGATATCTGGAAAGAAACTTAATGGACTTCCTGCTCGTAGCGATGAATTCTGGATGATTTGGTACCCAGGAGGTTAAATGATACTCCGGTAGTACAGCCAAATTTGCGCCTTGCTCGGAAGCATCTCGGATGAAGTACACTGCTCTAGAGAAATTCGCTTCGATGGCAAGAGCCTACAAAGTTTTACTGTTTGATTATACACCAAATGACACTGGATCGCTTACCTCTGGCTGAAGCTGAATGATAGCAATACGATATTTTCGAGCCATGGTATCGTCTTCGTTGAGTGTCGTGTTGAATAGAAAATTCTCGGGCCATCCCAAGAAGATTATA
Organism: Phaeoacremonium minimum UCRPA7; assembly: GCF_000392275.1. NCBI lineage: Eukaryota > Fungi > Ascomycota > Sordariomycetes > Togniniales > Togniniaceae > Phaeoacremonium > Phaeoacremonium minimum. Next base: position 46,033 of record NW_006921015.1, read on the forward strand.
ACTCCTAGCTTCAGCTGACATCATATGCTGACAAGTGACTGTTCTGTTAAGTCGGGTCAATCATCCTTAGAATAATGAGGCGAAGATAAGGAAGGCTATAGTTTCCCCTTTGGGTTAAGCTCTACTGGGAAATTTACACCACGACTTCATTTACATGCTGTTTACTGTTGTCTTGATAAAACATATGGCGCGTTGGCTGTTAGGAGGGTTGCTTCACATCCCGACGCTCTTATCAGTATAAGTAGTAGAGTTATTACATATAAAACGCTTGAACTATTTCCTGATCACCTGGAAAGAAACTACAGACATAGAAAAGCGTGGATTTCATTGCCAATAAGCGCAAAGAGCAGGGTCTCAAAAAATGGCCAATAAGATTCAACCCTTAGAAAATGACATCGAATCCAGGCATTTGGATCAAACCACGACAAAACGGCCCTTTCAACCAACTCAAGCTGTCTCTGACACCGAAATACTCGCCAGAGGCCTTTCAAGTCGCTCATATGTTGAAGGAATTCACAAGAACTTTGGGTTGATCTCCTTGGGCAGCATTGGCCTTGTAGTTGGAAATGTTTGGCCAGCTCTTGGTGGCTCTATCGGAACATCAATATTCAATGGCGCAGCGCCGGGTGTGTTGTATGAGTTTGTTGCTGTTGCCGTCTGTTACTTCGCAGTTGCTGCCACGCTTGCTGAGTTGGCTTCCGCCTTGCCATCCTCATCTGGGGTTTATCTCTGGGCATCTGTGACGCCAGGACAGAGATACGGCAGGGCTGTGGGATATTTTGCAGGATGGTGGAACTGTCTAGCTTGGATCTTTGGCGAGGCCTCCATGGCTCTCATTGCGAGTGGGTAGTCCGAATTTGCACTGATCTAGATGTAGCAAGGGTCGCTGACCCTGATACACAGGCAACCTATGTGTTCAGATGTACGCCTATCAGAATCCCGGCTTTATTCAACATCCATGGTGAGACTGTTAACTCATTAAAGCATGCCCTATCTGAAATTTCAGCTAACCAATCGCAAGGCATGTCTTCGTCGGCTACCTCATTATAACCTGGTTAGCATGCGCAACAGTTTGCCTCGGAAATTCATTCCTACCTCGCCTTAATATCATCGGGTTAACGGTGATTCTTCTCGGTGTTGTCATTACCATTATCGTCTGTGCAGCTATGGCTACTTCTGGAGGAAGAGCGGCTCCTAGTTCCACTGTGTGGACTGGCTGGTCAGCCGACATTGGCTATTCAGACGGTTTCACTTTCCTGGCAGGCATGCTCAATGCTAGCTTTGCGTTTGGTACGCCTGATGCGGTGAGCCATCTTGCGGAGGAAATCCCTTCACCTGAGACCAATGTACCAAAAGCCATCGCCATGCAATATAGCCTTGGCTTTCTGTCCGGCTTCACCTACCTGGTTGCAATCCTTTATTGTATTACGGACTACGATGCTCTCTTCGAATCATCCTTCCCTATTGCTGAAGTCTACTCTCAGGCGACCGGTTCATCTCCTGCAGGCACTATCGGTCTTCTTGTTCTGCTTCTCTTTCCAACACTGATATGTACCGTTGGGGTATATGTCACTTGCGGTCGTACACTGTGGACTCTTGCTCGGGATGGCGCAACTCCTTTCACCCGCCATCTCGGCCATTTCGACGTTGAGCGAGGCATGCCTCTCGTCGCAACACTTGTCTGTGCCGTTGTTGTGTCCCTTCTCGGGGTCATCTACCTTGGTAGCCGCACTGCATTCAACGCCTTTGTCGGCAGCTTTGTGCTACTCTCTACGGCTTCGTACATGGCAGCGGCAATCCCCTATGTCATACGCTGTAGAGGACGCAACGGATCTCTTACTGTCGGACCTTTTTTCATGCGTGGTATGGTGGGTTGGATCGTAAGCGGCTGGGCTTGTGTCTACATGTTAATTTGGTTTGTGGTGTATTGCTTCCCGTACGCGCTGCCAACAAATGCCCAAAGCATGAATTATTCTGCCCTCATCTGGGGAGGATTGACCATTGGCGTTGCAATTTGGTGGATGATCGGTGCTCGAAAGAAGTGTGTCAAACCTACTCGGGTATAAGGTGGACAGACCTTTTCCAAGACAATTAATCAATTCTCATATACAAATGCAATCGCCGTATAGCTTTGATGAATTCTCCCCCGTTTGTTTAGTCAAAGTCGCCGTCAGAATAGCACCAAGTTTTAGTGCTCCCTTTCTCCGATTAGTGCACGATCCTGAGGCACACGGCTCCACATGCCATTGTCTGAGAGCAGGGGCCAGGCCTAGGGCAGCTAAACCGAGATTTCGAAACATAGTGTCAGCTTGTCCATCCATGGTGCTTCTAACCCACGTGTGGCACAGCTTCATTCAACGTTCTTTTGACCTCGTGCCGATAATTGATCCTGGAACGTCATGATCTACAGTGACGCATCGGATTGACATCCTCGATACAACCATGTCCGCTGCTTCCGGCTCGCCCTCTACGCCGTCCACCGTGTCAAAACCTCCTCGCGTGCTTGCTTGTGTTCTGTGCCAACAGAGGAGGATCAGATGCGACAGGACCTTCCCTTGCGCCAACTGCCTCAAGGTGTGTCGTGACATGCATGTCTGCCATAGGCCTCGCTGATTTATTCTCTAGATAGATAGAGCTTGTGTTCCGGCCACCCCGGCGCCGACCCGGAAGAGGCGCCGGTTCAAACCGGACTTGCAAGAGAGACTGGCTCACTGTGAGCAACTGTTGAACGAGTACGCAAAAGTTAAGCCGGTAGAGAGTACCAAGGCGGTCAGTGGCTCCCACGAGAATATATCCGGCCCTTCCGGTATCAACAGCAATGTTGCCGGGGTACGGATGCCCACTGGCAAGCTCATTGAAGATGATGGCGGAGTTCGCTTCATGGACTCGCCACTCCTCGAAACTGTTTACGATGAGCTAAAGGCCATGTGTGCATTGGTCAACGACGATAATATCGAAGCTTCTAGTCCTCAGTCCCCTGCTGCCTTCGATGAAGGCCTGGATCTACTGTCTGGCGGTTACGACTCGCCAAATTATAGCCTCGAGGAACTCCAGCCGTCCCCAGCCCATGTGTTTCGGCTCTGGCAGATTTATACCGAACGAGTAAATCCGCTGACCAAAATAATACATGTCCCATCGGTGCAGCCTTATCTCGTCGAGGCTGCTGCCAATCCAGCGAGACTTCCTAAGAACATACAGGCATTGCTGTTCTCCATTTACACTCTAGCAACTGTGTCCATGACTGAGGAAGAATGCCAAAGTCTTTTCAGCTGTTCACGAGAGGCAGCCATGCAGCGCTTTTCTTCTGGTGCCCACATATCTCTCAACCGGACTGGGTTTCTTAGAAACCATGACTTGGAGACCCTTCAAGCTCTGCTTATTTACCTGGTGGGTAGACCGTCTCCCATGCCATGGAGATCAGAAAAGATATTAACATATAATTTTAGATATCTTTACAAAATCGATATAATCGGCACGCCGCGTGGCTCCTGACTGGAGTCGTTGTCCGAATGGCTCAGAAGATGGGCCTACACAAAGACGGCGAAACACTTGGTCTTTCCCCATTTGAGACTGAGATGAGGCGCCGTGTTTGGTGGCAGATTCTTATGGTTGACGCAAAGTACGCGACCTTGTCGGGAATGAATCAAGAAAATCTCCCGCGTTACTTTGACACTAAAGAGCCGAAGAATGTCAACGATGCGGATCTATTCCCGTCCGCAACGGACCCCATATCAGATCGCCAAGGCGCCACCGAGATGATATGGATGGTTCTGGTGAATAAAGTGACAAGGTTTCTGGTAGAGGTACCTGACCTGGAACCATTGTTGCTCATTGGCGAGACGGAAGCTTTCAAAGGCCCTGACAGCCCTATGAAAGCACGAATCGAAGAGTACCGCTGCAAGTTGAGAGGACTGGGAACCACGTTGATGGAGACGATCGACAAGTATTGTGATCCATCTGCCGGTCCAGTGCACGAACTCACACTAGATGTGCATCGCTTTCTTTGGGAGAAGATGGAAGAGCTCCTCAAACCCCCAGAAGAGCAGCGGTATTCCAACGAGATTAAGACGCCAAATGACAACGCTTTTCGAATAGCCGTGAGCTTTATAGAGCACTACATCCACCAACAACTTAGTACTAGGGACACGACCTTCCACTGGTACTTTCGCCTTCATTTGCAGGTACATGTTCTCCAATATATCGCTGGCCAACTCTGCTACCGCACGGATGGAAAGCTCGTAGAAAAAGCTTGGGAGATAATGCCACTTATTTACGAATTTCATGATGAGTTGTATGATGTCACACAAAGGAATCACCACGATTGTGCGGTATTCGTATTGAAGGCGTGGGACACTAAAGAATCAAACCCAAGTTATCGCACCGGAGAGACACCAACATACATCAAGAGGCTACAGAATCTCGTTCCTCAAGATGATATAGCTAAGATAAGCGACTTGATCGACAAAACAAAGGTCACCGACCGGACCCCAACAAATGTTGATGACGCACAAACACAAGCCGATCCAACTCTTCTTGGTCAGCTTCAGATTCCAAATGATTTGTCGGATATCGATAACTTTAATTGGGATATCTGGCAGAACCTCGGGGCTCACACAAATCCGCCAATGGCAGCACTTGGTGGATATGGCATGGGACCAACGGTGAACTGGTAAAACAATGGTATATATGGTCCCTACTCATATGGCGCTTATCTCGCGACCGTGGTGGTTATCTTTTATGTATGTTAGCATGTTATGTGTAGTGTGTAAGCAACGCTAGTGGGCCAGTATCGGCAGTGAAGCCTTTTGTCCCACCGGTTAGACTTTAATAGATAGCTCTATCTCAACTCAAGTACCTATATCCTCTCTATCCTGTTTTCTGCATGACCACGCTGACCAGACGACAAAAACAAGTAAATTCCCCGCACTGGGGAACATACATGCAATCGGTGTCATGTCGGTCGGACTTGAATGTGGAGAATGGGAGGATCCGTTTGTGCATGCCGAGTTTGCTAAAGATCTTGGGAATTGTCATTTTGCGAAGGATCAAGGCCACTTCAACGTTGCTTTGCGAGTGAATTTAGGGTCTGATCGGCGTGTGGTCCAATCAACCTGTCCATCGTTGCACCAATACGTTAGTGTGAAACTTATCATATATATGCTGTACATCTCCAAATTGATTACATTGTGGTCAGGCTACTACAAGTGTGTTGTATCAAAAGCATACTATGTTGAGCACATTTTACAAGAGTCACTTACTAGATCTATCACATATCAAATGTACTAGATTAGTGATGTTTGCTTAGAGGTGGTATATTTAAAGTGATTTGAATTAGTAGCATAAATTATTCCACTACTGATATGGTATACTGGGTCCTGGACATGAAAAGGTATATCAACTGAAATGCAATTAGGAACCATTCATACATCGGGCGTTAGATGGTGCACTTGACTATTGGGAGCTTATAAGTCTTCTGATTTTGAATACTTTGCCCATTGAAGAATTTGGTAATCGAATGACCTGTATTTGTAGATGATGATCATCTGCAGCCGGTAAGCTGACAATGAGCTTATGTGGTGCGGGTATCATGATGACAGGTAGCTGTACACCTTTATCGTAAAGGGCTCCAAGCACAACCATTCTCGGTGCGACACCGTGGAATGCAACCAGTTCGAAAGTTACCTGCCCGATTCGGTGCACAGCTCCAAAGGTCCTCGTATGAAGCCTATTGTATATCTGACTACATGGCCATCAGATGAATCATGGTCGAAAATGATGCTATTAGTTTAGCAACTCGAGTGTTGCAGATTTGAATCATATAAGCCATATCAAATCTGTTAAACTCATAATTATGACTATCAAAGAGCCAGTGCCTATCGCCATAATTGGCATGGGATGTCGCTACGCAGCTGGAATCAATAGTCCTGAGAAGCTGTGGGATTTTGTCGCCAACGGCCGTGAAGGGTGGTCTAAGGTACCGGAAGATCGCTTCAATGGGGACGCGTTCTACCACCCAGATCCTGACGCACCGGGAGCTATCAACCAGAAGGGCGGGCACTTTGTTGACCAAAAAATTGCCGACTTTGATTCTGCGTTCTTTGGAATTTCTCCCGTGGAAGCACAAGCTCTAGACCCCCAGCAACGCATCGTCCTCGAAACGAGCTGGGAAGCTGTTGAGAGCGCGGGCATCATTATGGAGGACTTCAAAGGCTCAAACACCGGTATATTCATTGCGATGTTCGGCCACGATTACGAACAAACCTCATTCAAAGACCCGGTGTCGCTCACACAATGGCACAATCTTGGTGTTGCTCGTCCATTGCTGGCTAACCGAGTCTCCTTTGTTTTCGACCTAAGTGGTCCTTCTGTAATGCTCGACACAGCCTGCTCTGGCAGTCTTGTAGCAGTCAATTCAGCGTGTCAGAGTCTTCAAGCCGGTGAAGCAACAATGGCACTGGCTGGGGGGGTGGGACTTATCTTTAGTCCGGACCAGATGGCACTTATGAGTTTAACTCAGCTTTTCAACGGCGAGGGAAGAAGCTATACATTTGATGATAGAGGCAATGGATATGGTCGGGCAGAGGGCGTCGGCGTTGTTCTCCTCAAGCGACTAGATGACGCCATTCGGGACGGCGACAGCATCCGCGCTATTATTCGCAGCTCTGGAGTCAATTCGGACGGCCACACTAAGGGTATCACATTGCCTTCACAAAAAGCACAAGAGAGACTGGCGCGATCTGTGTTCCATAACTTGACCTTTGGTCCGGCAGAAGTGCAATATGCCGAGGCGCATGGTACCGGCACTAAAGCAGGTGACGCCGCTGAGATTGGAACTGTGCGGAATGTCTTCTGTGAGAACAGGCTCAAGGAAGAGCCACTATATGTTGGGGCAACCAAACCAAACATTGGGCATTCTGAAGCCGCCAGTGGCGCCGCTGGACTGATCAAGGTGGTGATGGCCATGGAGAAAGGGTTGATCCCGCCGCAGTTGCTGCTTGAGAATTACAAGCCTGGCTTAGAGCCTGATCCCGAAAAGTGGAATATGAAAATTGCACAGGAGCTTACAAAATGGCCAAAGATCTCAGACACAAGGAAAGCCGTTGTGAACAGTTTTGGCTTCGGTGGAACGAATGCTATGGTTGTGCTAGAATCTCCCAGTAGTCACCTACACCTTGACGGGTCTAAATATCCAAACAATGAAGCTATGAACGGCATCTCCCATGGCATCAGTTGTACTGATGTCATAGGTGAGAATCCTCATCGACTTTTCACTTTGACAGCGAGATCTGAGCACTCGCTTCAACATGCTCTAAGCGACCTTAGAGCATACTTAGAGAATCACAAACATGTCAACTTGAACGACCTCTCATACACACTAACAAGCCGTCGATCCAGCTTTCAGTGGCGCTTAGGCGTAGTTGCGAACAATATCGAGTCTCTTGCGCGGAGCCTTGAAAGTAAAAGCTTTCCCTTGATCAAGGCCTCTAGCCATGTGTCTAATGTTTTCGTGTTCACGGGCCAAGGCGCTCAATGGGCTCGCATGGGTTACGATCTCGTCCTAACAGAAAACGAGTTCTCAAGATCAATACGTCGCTCAGAAGAGATTTTGAGAGGTTTGGGGGCTCAATGGAGTCTTCTCGATGAATTGTCGAAGGGAGAATCGGCCAGTCTGATCAATCACAGCAGATACGGTCAGCCAGCTAGCACTGCTGTACAGCTAGCGCTGGTAGATTTGCTCAAAAGCTGGAACGTAGTACCAACCGCAGTCATTGGACATTCAAGCGGCGAGATAGCAGCTGCATATGCTGCTGGAGCTATTTCACAGGATGCCGCCTTGCGCACCTCGTATGAACGTAGTTTCCTAGCTGAACAGACAAAACAGCTGAACTCCCAGCCAGGTGCAATGATGGCAGTCGGACTCAATCAAGAAAGTGTGGCAAAGTACATTAAGCTTCTTGACCCTTGCCATGGTCAGGTTGTGACAGCATGTATCAATAGTCCATCGAGTACGACAGTCTCAGGCGATTTGAAAGCTATAAGCGAATTGAACAAGGCATTTGATATAGACGAAGTATTTGCCCGTCGGCTCAAAGTCGATACCGCATATCATTCTCACCACATGCAAGCTGTCAGCGACATTTATCTATCAGCATTAGACGGACTCCAATCTTGCTCGGCTTGTCCCACAACCCGATTCTTTTCAACCGTCACAGGCGAGGAGAAAGCGGAAGGTTTCGGTGCTTCCTACTGGGTTAGCAATCTTGTCTCCAAGGTTCGCTTTTCCGATGCATTACAACACCTCCTTCAAGCCATAAGCAACATGGGACCTATCAACTTGATTGAGATCGGTCCCCACAAAGCTCTTGCTGGCCCGGTTAGCCAAACGCTTTCATCACAAGCGAACCTTTCGCCATGGACATACATCCCAACTCTTCTGCGTGGTGAAAATGATGGATTTTCCGTCCTCAAGACGGCAACAGAGTTGTTTACGTCTGGATCCGGTATCTCCATCAACAAAGCCGCTTGTCTGAACTTCTCCACAAGCTCGCCACATCTCCTTCACAATTTACCACCATATCATTGGGATCATACCGCCACATATTGGACCGAAAGTCGTCTTAGTCGCGAACATCGGCACCGCCATCACGCCCATCATGACCTCCTTGGCTCGCGAATCACTACTTCGCCTGCAGATCAACCCAGCTGGCGTTTCATGCTACGGACTGATCGCATACCATGGTTGCGAGACCATATTGTGGATAATTTCATCGTCTTTCCGGCTGCTGGATACATGACTATGGCAATTCAGGCCTTGAGCCAATTATTGGCAGATCGTGAGCAATCAGGTACTCCGGTGAAAGGGTATAGATTGCGGAATGTGAGCTTCAAAAAGACGCTGACGATCTCGAAGGAGTTAAGCAATGAAGGGGTTGAAATTGTCACTACGCTCAGGTGGAACGAGATGGGCAACAGTTGGGACTTCACAGTTTTCTCTATGTCAGAGCAAGGGAAATGGCAAGATCATTGCGATGGAAACATTTCAACCGCGTTTGATGGTAGCCTCTACGAGCTCGACCGCATCAGCGAGTTGGAGTATGGTCAGAGGTTGCAAAAAGAGCATTTACAAGAAGCACAGGAAGCCTGCACCAGGATCCTTTCTCACCAGGAGATGTATGCCGAGATGGCAGCGACTGGAAACCAATTTGGGCCTTGTTTCTCCATCAACAAGGAGGCTCGATTATCTGAGTATCAATCCATCAACATCCTCGAGATACCGGACATCAGCGCGGTCATGCCCTTACAATTCCAAGAGCCTCACATCATCCACCCCGCGACCCTGGACGGTGTAATCCAGACCTGTTTGCCGCTGTTCAAACAACATTCAGTCCCTGGATCAGTTATGCCATTGTTCATAAGCGATACATACATAACAGCTGCCATCACCCGCTCACCAGGCCAGAAACTCTCAGTAGTATGCGACCTCCAAAACACCTTCCCGCACTCAACAAACTTTAGCACTGCCGTGTTTCAGACTGATGAAAATGAGCAGCTACAGTGTGTGATTACAATGACCAAGGGAGAGATCCGGATCGTGGGCGAAGCTTCGTCTTCAGTGAAAGCTGCCAGCGACAATGTTTTCAAACTACAGTGGGGCCTTGACGCTGATTCTGTCACAGCATCAGCACTCGAATCTGTCGTCATCCCCCTCCAGTCTGATGAAGCTGGCATCACGCAAGCCCAAAAAGTACACCTCATATCCGTTGCGTGTGCGCGGTATATTGACTGGGCCGTGCGAGAGGTCATTGACAACAAATTGACTGTCAAGGATGATCATCGAACCAACTGGTGGAAAGTGCTGCTCAAATACCATGCTTCAGAAGAATGCAGAGCCCTCATAAACAGCAGTCCAGATACCCAACAGGAATTAGACAAGCTGACATCGAGGCTGGGGATTGAGGGTGAGGCTGTGGCACGTATTGGACCGGAATTAGTTGCACTCATCACAGGCAGAACGGACCCGTTGACCCACTTCCTCAAAGATGACCTCTTGTTTAGGGTATATCATTCCGATGAAGCGGCACGTCCAAACCGGTACATGGCCGACTACACCCGCATATTGACCTTTCAACGACCCAGGATGCGCATTCTTGAGCTTGGTGCTGGCACGGGTGGAACGACTTTCCAGATCCTAAGGCAATGCAGCCCTAATGGGCAACAGTTCTGCGCTGAGTACATGTACACAGATATCTCGTCTGGCTTCTTTGAAGCTGTCAAAACTACTCGTCTCAGAGACTGGGCGCATCTGCTCACCTTTCAGACATTGGACTTGGAGAAGGATCCTTCTGAACAAGGGTTCGAAGAGGGTGTATACGACCTCGTTGTTGCCGCAAACGTAGTACATGCGACTAGGTCCTTGGGCAGGTCATTACAGACAATCCACCGCCTCCTTAAACCCGGTGGGATGCTGGGCCTTGTGGAGCTAACGCGGACGACTCCTTACATAAACATGACTTTCGGCTCGATACCCGGCTGGTGGGCTGGCACGGGAGAAGGGCGGACGGAAAGTCCTTTGCAAAGTCCTGAACAGTGGAATGAAAGGCTAAAGGCCGCTGGTTTTGGAGGTATTGACATGACGGCGTATGACTTGCCGGAGCCAGAGAGACATTCCGTACTACTCTTATCTACGCGATTACATGACAACAGAGAAAGCCAAGGTGTTTATACCCCTGGAAGTAATCTACAAGTCTTGTCGACGCTACCAAACGGTCATCCCGGCAAAGCTATTGTGGCTTCACTCAAAAGCAAGCTGTTGAGTATTGGATTTCAAGTATTTGATGGAAATTGGCTTGAGGAAGGGGTTGATGAATCGATCTCTTACCTGATTATCGACTCAGCAGACCATCACCTCCTCCAGAATTCTACGCCTAATCAATTTTCCCGGATCACCTCACTACTTACAAAAGCCAGGAAAGTCTATTGGATCACCCTCGCGGACACTCAAAGCGCTATCGTCCCAGGTAATGCATTGACAACCGGGCTCTCCCGCACGGCCCGCAACGAGAATCCTCAACTCAATTGCTTCACCATTGACGTGCAAGCCTCACTTACCAAAGATGCAGATAGAATCAGCTATGCCATGACCAAATTCATTTACAGCACCGAATTCAAGAAAACAGCTTGTAAGGCTCTCGAATTCGAGCTCATGTATCGCAACAATAAGATGCATATCCAACGATTCGTTGCTGACACTAAGCTTCTCGACGCCATGTCCACAAATGAGGAGCGCCGAATCTTGGAAACTCCCTTCCACCAGACTGAACGATCCTTCAAGATCCACGTTGCCAAGCCCGGTCTCCTTAATAGTCTCGTCTTCGTTGATGATCCAGCTTTCGTTACGGAGCTCGATCCCGATGAGGTCGAGATCAAAGCTCATGCCTTCGGTCTCAACTTCTCAGACGTCTTCATTGCCCTAGGCCAATTGCCACCAACACAGCCTATGGTTGGTGAGTGTGCTGGGTTTGTCACACGCGTTGGTACCAACTTTAGCTCGAACTTCAGACTAGGTGATCGGGTCTCGGCCATGTTTGCTACACCGTACGCAAGTCGGGCACGCGCAAATGGGCATTTGGTGCATGAAATTCCCGAAACAATGAATTTCGTGAACGCCGCAAGCATACCACTCGCCTATGGCACCGCGTGGTATGCCCTCATAGAGTGTGCGCATCTCGAAAGTGGGCAGACTGTCCTCATTCACGCTGCCTCAGGTGGCTTAGGACAGGTGGCGGTCAAGATAGCGCAATCCCTTGGGGCAACAGTCTTTGCAACGGTAGGCAATGCCGAGAAGAGGCAGCTGCTGATCGACCAGTACAATATCCCTACCGGTAACATATTTAGCTCCCGCACAACAGCGTTCGCAGCGGGCATTAAACGACTTACCAAAGGTCGAGGCGTCGATGTAGTACTGAACTCACTCTCTGGCCCCATGCTACAAGCCAGTTGGGAGGTTATGGCTCCGTTCGGGACCTTTGTCGAGGTGGGCAAGACCGACATCTACCGTCGCTCCCATTTGGCCATGGAGCCCTTCCGGAACAATCTGAAGTTTGCCAGCATTGATCTTGTGCTCCTTGCGCAGCAACGGCCAGCCTATGTGGCTAAGATGCTCCAGGAGATCTGGGACGATATTCGAGCTAGCAGGCTCTCAGCGCTGCCGGTGACATCATTCCCGATCGGCGAGGTTGAGAAGGCGTTCAGGCTTATGCAGAACCGGGGTCACACGGGCAAGATCGTTCTGGAAGCGGACGAGAATAGTAAAGTGGTAGCCCGGACTGCCGAGCTGAGGCTAAGAGCGGATGCGACCTATGTCATTGTGGGTGGTCTTGGGGGACTAGGAAAGCTCATCTGTCGTCATCTTCAGCTGAGAGGGGCGAGACATGTGGCTCTATTCACGAGGCAGACACTGGATGCTCTGACTAAAGCGGAAATAGAGGCAGGACTCACAGTTGAGGCAACCGGTGCAGCAGTAAGGATCGTGACTTGTGATGTCACGGACACAGCGGTCGTAGCGAAGGTAGCCAATGATTTGCAAAAGTTAATGCCCCCAGTCAAAGGGATTATCCATGGAGGAATGATACTAGCCGTAAGTTTTGCAGTCCCGACACATGTTTGGGTTGTTCTTATTCGATTACTAAATTATACGGTAGGACAACCTCATCTCCAAAATAAGTCAAGCCGACTTCTTTACGGCTTTGGCTCCCAAAGTTCGAGGCACTAACAACCTCCATGCCGCCTTCCCGGTCACGGATCTTGACTTCTTCATTCTCATGTCTTCCTTATGCGCTATTATTGGCACTCTTGGACAGTCCAACTACGCCTCTGCAGGCACCTACCAAGATATGTTTGCACATGCTCTGGTCTCTGAAGGTCACACCAATGTCGTGACTATCGACTTCCCACTTATTCAAGACACCTATCCGGTCACGCAAGACCGAATTCTATCTCTAGGTCGCCAAGGTTGCCAGTATCTTGATGTGGCAACCGTCTGGCCGGTTCTCGACTACGCCATGAGCGGCGCAGCAGGACGAGATGGGAATAACCAGCTTGCCTGGGGCCTGGACGCGCAGAGCTTCCTCAGTCAAGACGAGCAGGGAACGCGTGTCCCGCCTCTGCTTGAAAGCATTGTAGCCCACAAACTCAGCACCCATGCAATGAGAGACAGTGGCCAAAATCCTCCGAAGCGCTCAGTCGAGGACGAGATTGCGCATGCCAAGACGATTGAAGAAGCAGAATCGTTGGTGCTAGAGACAATTCAAACCAAAATCGCCTCACTTACCGCACTAGATCTGGCGGATTTAGATATTGATACGCCTGTGGCAAACATGGCTCTCGACTCGCTAGTTGCCACAGAGATAAAGAATTGGATCACCAACACACTACAGGCACCTCTACAGACGAGCGATATTATGGATGCATCGAGCTTGAGGAGCCTGGCGGGACTCGTGACGACGGTGTCGAAGCTTGTGAAGCCCAATATGAAAGATAAAGTAGATACAATTCGGGTGGTCGAAAACCGTGAGCAAAAGGACAGGAAGAATGGGGCAGAAGTCGGACTACCCAAGTACCCACTACCACCACTGGAGACGACATTCGAGATCTTCTTGGACTCTGTGTCCCATCTAGGCAATGCTGCCGAGCTGGAAGAGACAAAGAAGGCCATCGATCAGTTTATTTTGCCTGGTGGCGTTGGGCAGCGGATGCAATCTCGACTCCAGAAGCTCGCTACAGAGGATACGCGAATGGATGAGGTGGTTGATATGTATGTCCGCAACAAGTGGCTTCGTGGGCGAGATTGGAGACCAAGACTGCGTAACTTCTTTGCCACATTACCACTCACCGAGAACCCACAAACACAAGCCGAAAGAGCCGCCCAAATTGTCCTGGCTGCTTATGCTTACAAGCGTACCTTGGATGAGGGGACGGTGCAGGAAGAGTTTCTTGGCGATGACGCACTCTCGATGGACACGATATACTGGCTATTCAACTCCAATCGGACACCCATCTTAGAATGTGACAGACCTGATAGGTACCCTGGAAATGATTTCATCGTCGTCATGCGGAAGGGCCACGCATGGAAAGTTGACATAACCACAGATGGGAAAGATACTCTGAAGTCTGGCCAGCTGAAGGAGATTTTCCATGTAATTCAACAAGAGCGTCTCGAAACTGTGAATTGGGCCAGTCTTCTAACTACAGCGGACCGCGACGAGTGGGCTCAGGTAAGCGACCACACCCTTATCTCTGACAATTCACTAACTATAGGTTTTTTTTCCTTAGGCTCGTGAGGAAGTCATGCTCACGAGTAAAGCTAACGCGCATTTCATCAATACCATAGAGAAATGTCTCTTCATTGTCTACCTAGAAGACAAATCTCCCAGTTCAGCAACAGAACGCGCAGAATGCTTCCTGTTAGACAACAACTCAAATCGCTGGCTTGATAAGACGCTCTCATTCGTCGTCTGCGCCAATGGAATCTCTGCCATTTTCGGCGAACACACCATGGTCGACGGCACCACATTTGGAGGACTGATTAATGCCGTCACCTCTGCACCTATCATTGAAGAAGATACACGGCATGAAAACACCGTATATTCAAAATCATCTTTGAAAGACAAGATGACATACCTACCCTTCGCAATGCCCGCATCTTTGGACAAGTATGTGCCCCACCTCCTTTCAGCACACATTGCCGCCCATAAGGGTTACAACCTCTGCAACTACGAGCTTGACTATGGCAGCGCGTATCTCCGTCGGCATAACCTGCCTCCGAAGAGCGTAAGCCAGCTGCTCATCCAGCTCGCTGTGCGGCGGCAACTTGGCTACAATCCACTGGGAGCTGTAGATGTGATCTCACAAAGACCATTCAGGGGTGGGCGAACTGACATGATCTACGTCATGACACCGCCTGTGCAGGCATTCTGTGCTATAGCAGAAGATCTTTCAGTACCTATAAGCGAGAGAAGAAAGAAGTTCCTGGAGGCTATCAAGTCTCACGCACGATTGACGACGTTGTCCACTCGCGGCAGAGGTTTTAGGTGGACCTTGATGGCCCTAAAGGAAATGAAGGAGGAACACGAGGAGTTGCCTGCCTTCTACAGTGATACTTTGTATCAAAAAACAAACGAGCGCCCCGTGTGTACAAGTTTCACGGAATTTGGGCTACCAGAGATGGGGCGGTGTCAGCCTAATCACGAAGATATTTGGGTCGGGTGTCAAGTCTTTGACGAGAGTGTGAGGTTCACTGTTATTGATGGTGTCGGTGGAAGTGAAAAGTTTGCAGAGAATCTAAGAGAGGTAGGCATTGCAATGAAGGGCATTGTCGAGTCTGTCGTGGGGAGAAATGAGGCTGAATGGAAAGAAGCGCTCTATGGCGATATTAGAGGCGGGCTAGCATTTTAAGGCATCTCACTAATATCTCTCTATTGTTCAAATTTATATAACATTATTTGGAGGCTGGTGTAATCTTGGTTATCTGGAACTTAGCTCATACGAAATGATTCGGGTTCAACTAGTCAAAGCACACAGCGACAATAGCAGCTCCTAATCCAATTTGACAATTTGCATCTCAGCTGAGCCGCTATTATATCTATCTCTGTTACGATAATTGCTACTGCCGTCTACTAGTCTCAAACTAGAGTGACCGTCTCCCAAGCGCTGATGTTTTTGATCATCTCGTCCGCTTCTTTACCCTCGCAGAACAGCCACCCAACCCTTTTCCACTCCGAGACGCTGTTCTCTGATGCAGGTATCACAGCTAAGCCATAGTAAAAGTCCACAGCTCCATCTGCTTCTGACCTGTCGGGAGTTTCTTCCGACTTAGATTCATCATCGGAATCCATATTACCGGAATCTCTAATTCCGGCCAGTATGAGAATATACAGCTTCCATTTGCGCCAATTTCCCGAAAGTTTGGCATCCTCGTGATCTAGCGACAATGAGAAGATTTCTTTTTGACTTTCCGACCTTGCTAAGCGTACAAGTGTTCGTGGAGGCAGTCCTGCTCGGATGCGTCTGTTTTCTTCTTCGTCTGAGATGTTGCTGCTCTCGCCTGGTATAAGCTGGGCCATGGGAGCATGAAGTTGGATCCAGGCGCTTTTTACAGCCCCGTAAGGATTCTCTTCGTCCTGAAGCTCTAAATGACGACCCTTCACTCTGGCAAGTTTCTCCCAACGTTCATCGTCCCAACTGATGGCTGCGATCCCAGCGTAACTGGCCCAACTCCAACTAGGTCCAACGTACTCAGTCGTAGACATCGGCGCCCGTGTTCCTATGCACTGCCATGTGAGGCCTTGGACGAGTGCGTCACTCCACAATCCGGCCACATAGCTTGCACGAAATCGTTGGGCAAATAGCTTGGCGAGCCCGCTCATAGCGGGTAGTTTATCCGTAGCATGCGTCAATTTGCGCACGCCATAGTCCCACAGCAATTTGTTCCACAGATCACGGTCCTCGCTGATGCTTCTTTCGGGGTTCTGTCTTAATCTAATGGTACGACGACCAAAACCCGGTGAGGAACTGAAACCATCTTCGCTCACACGGCCCGCGTTGCATTCGAAATAGATCTGTGTCTTAGTAAAGTACAGAGCGCGAGTGGCAAGGATGGTTTCCTGAAGGGCCCAACCGCGCTCGCTGAGCGGTTCCCCTTCAAAGTCCGACAACCACGGACTTTCATTCTCATTGTATACCAATTGCGCGCAGATCTCGCCTATGTTGGGAATCGAGACAACTGAACTTGGACGGTGTGGACGAGCGTGAAAGCACCCGACGTTACTATCGGCAGCATGGCTAGCAGCAATTACCACGTATGCATTGGAGTAGACCGCAGTCATATTCGACGACTCGCGCGCCCAGTCAGCTCTATCATCCTGGTAGATGCAGAGACTGTCGATCCAAAGAAAGCGAATTCTCAGGTGTCTAGCTATGACAACAGCATCATGAAACGTTCTGGGAAGCTCCGAGATTGGGATCCCAGACATCCGAGCCTCGCGACTCTGCAAAGTCGTCGTGAGAGGTATAGAAGAGCCCCAACAATGTGACAGAGATGCATATTTCCCTTTCGAGCCAGCTTCTGGCTCTACTAGCTTAATAATGTCACCATCTGAGCCCACATCTAGCACACGCGATGGAAATAGGGCATCACTGCCAGGGCAATTCTCATGATCATTCGCGCAACCATCTACCCATGCAGCCGCAACGTCAAGGGTTTGCAATAACCCAGAATTTCTTTGGACAGGCCTGAGAGGAAACCGATGAGCTAAGGGATGGTCCGCGATAACACTGAAGCTGATTCCAGTGAGCATCACAAAAGATTGATATGAATTTGGAGTCCGGGCCAAGACGGAGAATCCATCATTACCTCCAAATCTTTTGGAAATCCAAAGCACCTGACCATGGGGAATCGGCTCAGTCTCTTGGCCATACTCGACAAAAAATGCGTCCGTCATTACAGCGTTCTGGTAAGTATCTAGCCAGATCTGTACGCCATTCTGGAGGAGGGCGCAAATTGGGCAGCCCAGCCTCGCCGAATTAGCGAGTGCATCCAAACTCTCTTGCCACGAGAATCCGAGAGGGCCACCTCGGTCGTGATCCTGCCGCTTTTCAAAGAACCTTGGTAGGTTTGTTCTATCGGCTATGCGAGCTTTTGAACGGATCTTGGGAAACTCTGGGAGATTATCGAACGGTATGCGCAGACAGTTATCACAAAGCGCCATGCTAGACCTGATGAGTGGAGAGCCAACCGTATACAAGTGATGCCTGCTGTCACAGCTCCTGCCAGCTAGAGTATATTGGCGACGGAATGGACGAAGAGACAGTGGTGGTGTCTTCGACTAAAAGCATGCAGTGAGGAGAGGTTGCACATTTACGCGTAGTTCCAGGGTCTGTGGGTGAGAGCATGTAAGCTTATGACGTGCATATAGCCGCGTTATCTCGCTTGGCGGACTCCAAAATTGCCGGATAATAAACTGGTTGGTTTTGAGTCTAGCGTGTTTGCACGTGTTGAACTCTCCAGAATTCCCTGTGTTATCGCTAATGCTCGCTGTTTCGAGTTATTCCAATCGTTATCTGAGAGTTGTGCTTGAATCAACTCGCTATGCCTTGGATCTAATTGCGTTAAATCATCACTTTTACTAGTCTTTTCTTCCCTGCTTGTGCAGTGCAACCTCGACATGAACTATCATTCGCAGGAGGATTAGGCAGCCGAGATGATTAGGCATCATTGGCGAGCACAAATATGTCATATCAGATTTAATGTGTAGACCTTCTTTACGTCTGGCTAGTTAATACTCGTATGAAGAAGGTCAGATTTTCCTTTGAGATCGGAGGTCGGAGATACGCTACACGCCACCGATCTCGCACCCCATTGAAAGTGGGCTCATCCAACAGGATCGCCCAACTGTCTCCATCCTTCTTCAGTCATCGCTAAATCCGAGAAATGAGCGCGCAAGACGAAAACAAGCCGCACGTCGTCGTCGTCGGCGGCGGAATCGTCGGTGCCTCTATAGCATGGCATCTCACGCGCCAGAACGCCTCTGTGACTATCGTTGCCTCTGACCTTGGCGGCACCGCTACTCCAAACTCGTTTGCTTGGCTGAACGCTAGCCGGCACAACCCCAGATTCTACTATGATCTCCGACGACGGTCCATGGTGCGTTGGAGAGAGCTTGCTGATGAGGTGCCTGGTTTAAAGGATTTGGTCCAGTGGTGCGGGACAGTAGAATGGGACCTCTCGCGTGATGAACTTGCCAACTATGAGAAGCAGCACAGCGCCTGGGGCTACGATATTCACCGTGCAGAACATAAAGAGATTGCGGAGCGCGAGCCGTACCTATCCGAGGACGTTATACCTGAATGGGGACTGCGCATCGGCGAGGAGGGTGCTGTTGAGGCGGCCGATGCGGCTTCGCTGCTGATAGCCCAGGCCGAAGCTCAAGGGGCTCGCGTCCTGTCTACGACTGTCACTAACATCACGAAAAGCGAGAATAGTATTCATGGTGTTACGACCGCTTCTGGTGAGAATCTCTCCGCCGATCATGTTGTATTGGCGGCAGGCGTGGGCAGCACCGAGCTTTGCACTTCTGTTGGGGTCACTTTACCAGTCACTGGTCGATCTGGCCTACTTGTTCACTCCAAGCCGGTGGCACATCGTATTTTAAATGGGCTTATCATCTCTGATGGGCCTCATATGCGACAAACAGCTGCTGGACGTGTTGTGGCAGGAGCGGGGTTTGCTGGAGGCGACCCGGGCGAGGACCCTCAGGTGACATCTGACAAGTTGTTCGCTAAGGTGAAGGGGATGTTCAAGCCAGAGGCCAATGGTGTTGATACACTGGAGTTAGACTTCTTCACGGTTGGTTATAGGCCTACGCCCTTGGATGGACTGCCGATTCTAGGTGCAAGTGGGCTGAAAGGGCTTACACTCGCCGTCATGCACTCGGGTGTTACTCTTGCCGCCATTGTGGGCGAAGTGCTGGCAGATGAGATCGTTCATGGAACGAAGGATCCCGCGCTTGACGCCTTTGCACTAAGCCGTTTTAACTAGAGTAGCTATTCGCCTCTTTGAAAAGCACTAGATCCATTCTCAATAGTATCTACGTGCGTTCAAGCAGTGGAACATAAATCATCAATCTCACAAGTCGATGAAAAGCATGATACAACCCAACGGGACCTAAAATATAGGCTAATTTCTTTATGTCTATCCTTCATAGAACCTTCAGAGGTAATCCCCCCCCCAGATATTGTCCAGCAACAAGAATAGGTAGATCGATAAACTACAAATTGGTCCAGGAAACTGAGACCAGTTATGACTATGAGCTCCAAGGGTAGGCAATATAGCTAGACTGCGGTTCAGCTGTTCAGTTGTTGCCTGAACTGTGTCACTTATTTGTTCCGGTTATTGAACTTTGGACATGTGTTCAGTGCACCGGTCTCGGAATACAAAGAGAAGAAGAGAAACTTGGGTTCTGTCATGAATAGGTAACGGGCAATTACTAAGACTTTCGAAAACCCCAGGATTTTGTTTTTATATAGTATTTGTACGTGGTCGAGTCCTTGAATGAGGATGATCCACCTCCCGACCCTGAAACTCATTACTAAATAGGTTTAGAATGATAACTATATCAAACATTGCCTTTCAACCTTTACTCTAACAGAATTGCGAAGAAATCTTATCTCATAATTGCGATTGTTGAGCAGGAAATGAGGTCTTCAGTATGTTAGAGACTAGTGCTGGGGAGGGGTCCCGCGATTACCGCCTACCTAGATTCGCAATCTTTGCTAATCTTTGCGCAACATAATCGACAGTTGCCAGCTTTTGCCGACTCCCGCTAGAGCGCAGTGCTTTACCTCCATTGCCTCAGTAGTATGTGAAGCATGACTTATTAACTTAGCTTTGACGCACCTTGAATATCCTAAGGCCTAATTCTCTTTCACGCTTGCAACTCTCTTGATTCATTTAACCTTTTTCCGTATCATAACAGTGTGCTTAAAGTCTCTGAAGTCAAATTGACAAATATGATTGAGGAATTAATACAAGTTCAAGACACACAGCCAGCTCCTATTGCTGTTGAGGAGGTCGTCGTCGCTCAGGAAGTTCTCACTGAAACATGGAAACCAAGACAACGACCTTTCAACTCATCTCCCCCAGTCAAGGCGAGTTCATCTCCAGAAGAGGGAAATTTCAAAGTTAACACCATTGTCAGGCAATAATCGTTGGTGCGGGAATAGCAGGGGTTGCTGCGTCTATTCTGATTCCCCACAAGGTCGCAAATCTGTCTTATACTGTATATGAGCGACAAGATGCTGTCGTACGTCTATAATTTGGCATTAATATATAGAAACAAATAACTGAACTATCATATAGGGCGGAACTTGGGCCCAGAACCGCTATCCTGGCGTAAGATGCGATATCCCGTCTCACACTTACCGTACGTCTAACGATCCTGACTTTATCAATTAACACTTTTATTTTGCTAAGTGGAATGCTGTTCTAGAGCTAAGCTTTGCTCCTAATCTACGCTGGTCGGAATATTACTCTCCGGGGCATGAAATACGCGCATATTATGAAGGACTCGTAAAAGAGTATGGTGTTGACCAACATCTTCATCTCCAGCATGATGTGCTGTCGGCAAGATGGTCGAGCAAGCTACAAAAGTGGGAGGTGAAAGTTAAAAATCTGTCGACCGGAGAGGTTTTCACAGATACAGCGAACTTTTTCATTTCGGCAGCTGGTCGACTGAACGTGCCTAAATTTCCTGACATACCAGGGCTTGAGACAGTTTTTAAGGGAACTGTATTTCATACTTCTCAGTGGACTGAAGAGGTGAGTGACAAGATAGAAGGGAAGCGTGTTGCTATCATAGGTAACGGTGCGAGTGGACAACAAATTCTCGTCAATTTAATCAACAAGGTCGCCCATATCGATCATTATGTAAAGTCGAGACAGTGGGTAGTCAGATCCTTCAATCCGAAGCTTATCTCAGCTACCGTCGACACTCCCGGGGCATACATCTTCACCGAGCAAGAGAAGGAAACTTTTGAAAAAGACCCCAAAGCCTACCTGGAGTATCGGAGAGCATTGGAGAAGAATTTCCACGGAGGGCATGCAGCATCTTTCCTGGGAAGTCCAGAAGCTGAAAAGGTGTGGAATGATTATCGCGAGGCACTACGGACCCAAGTCAATGGAGATCAAGCCTGGTTTGATAGACTAGTGCCTCACTTTTCTCCTGGATGCAAACGACCAACCCCCACCGCTGGTTATATAGACGCAATCAGAAGTGCAAAAGTTGATTATGTGGACGACGCAAAGATTACGCATGCCACAGTCGACGGTCTAGTGACGGAAAACGGCCAAGAACGGAAGGTCGACTTTATCATTGTGGCCACTGGCTTTAAGAATGGGTTTCTTCCTTTATTCCCTACTATTGGGAAGAATGAGTTGGACTTGAGCAAACATTGGGCTGCGGATGGACCTATCGGATATCCTGAAACATATTTTGGTGTGATGGCCCCTAACATGCCCAACTATTTCGCACCTACCCAAGTAAGTTGATACTCGAATCTGTACCCGCCAGTCGGTGTAACTGACAAAGGCGCGTAGGCCAACACTAATGGTAGAGGCGGTTCCTTCCCTCTTCAAATGGAGATTTCAGCAACATACATCTCCAAAGTCATCCGCAAGGTGCAAAGCCAAGGTTATACCTCGGCTCACCCGTCCCAAGAAGCATCCGATGACTTTAACGAGATCGTCAGCACTTACTTCGAAGACAAAGTGATTGGCGACAATTGTAATGGCTGGTGGAAGAGCGGATTCGGAAAATCACGACCACTGGTTCCCTGGCCGGGAACCGGTCATCATCGTTTCGATATTTCTCGGGACCCGCGATGGGAGGATTTTGTTTTTGAGAGGACAAAGGAAAGCAGACGCAATAGGTTCGAATACTTCGGAAATGGCTTCACCGAGCGCGAGAAAGGCGGAGATGACATTCTGCTCACCAAGTACCTCAAAGAGGTGGGACAAATCGACCTTGCTACCCTCCACGAGAACTGGAATGACTAGAAGAGGCAGCTTGACCAAAATATGGAATTAGAAGAGAAATGATAAAAGATACTCGAAAGAATTGCAAGAGGCGTCTCCTTAGATACGTGTGTATTTCGTCTCATGCAGCCCATACGAGGTGGTCAAGCTTTCCTAACCTTCGTTCGTATATGAGACATTGCTGTAAAGATAATTGTCTTTTAACATCTTTGAAATGTCTCGCATAGGTGAAGTGATGTTTTGAATTCGCTCACAGCGGTTTCACAATACTACACACTATAGCACCTGGCAGGTCACTTGTGGGGAGCCGGCTGCCAGGTGCCAGACATCCCTGCACTTGCATTAGCGACATGTTACGCGTCGGTTGTGACACTTCGCGGTACGATGAGGTGATGGCATAAGAACGGGACCTGAAGAGGTGATATTGCGTCTTTGAACCATTTTGTGCAATTCGTTACACTCTGAATGCGCGGGGTGTCACACTGGCACAATGCCACTCGCACACCATTCCCAGGCCTGTTAACATGTCTCTACACGGAGGATTAGTCTCGTGTATAAAGAGGGGACCACCTATGTACCAAGGCAATAGGTAATGTCAACTCGGACTTATATTTGTATTGTAAACTACATTGAAATCATGGCAGCTGTTTCCCTGAGAGAGGGCGGTCCCGCTCTTAAAGGGCCGTTCGATTTTGAGGACAGCCCGCTCAGTCGTTCAGCGAGACAGCCTTTACTATTGGGCGTGTTTCTTGACCTGCTTGATGCTAAGAAGTCTAGCTATCCCTCGAGCAATAGCTGGACGTTCGACTATAATGTCGATATTGTTCGCAAGGCCGATGAATTGGGGTTTGATGTGGCCTTTAGCCGCACGCAATGGCTACCCAAAGGCGGCTATGACAACGAAGCGTCCCTCGATGCCTTTATTGCTCTTGGAGCCATGGCTGCCGTGACAAAGAACATATTACTTATCTCGACTATACACGTTCTATACGGGCCTCTTCATCCATTGCATATTGCCAAGTATGGAGCTACACTAGATCACATTTCCAAAGGCCGCTGGGGTATTAACATCGTTACTGGGCATCGTGCTATTGAGCATCAAATGTTTGGTTGGAACCGCATTGAGCATGACAAGAGATACGAGATGGCAGCTGAGCTGTTTGATGTGGTAAACAGTCTTTGGGGAGAAACTGAGAATCTAACGTACGAGGGTCGCGTGTCTCCTTGGAAACTTGAGAACGCGTGGATAACTCCAAAGCCCTTATATGGTCGACCGGTCCTAGTGAACGCTACGGGATCTGCCGCCGGTATTGACTTTGCAGTGCATTACTCAGATCTGATCTTCATCACCTCACCCGGAGGGGCCCATATCGAAAGCGCCCTGGAAACATTACCCGACCATATAAGCAAGATAAAAGACGCTGCCAAGGCCACTGGTCGCACTATAAAAACTCTGATCAACCCCATTATTGTCTCACGAGATACGCGCGAAGAGACCGACACGTACTTAAAGAACATTGTCGATGGTATGGCAGATATCGCGAAGGACGTGAAATTCGGAGGCAACCCTAAATATGACAGCGATGCGCATGCTTGGCGTGGTCGACAAGATAAGAGCCATAAGCAAGGATACAACCTCGGCGGCAACATAGAAATCATTGGCACCCCCAAAGAAGTGGTGGAGCAGCTTGCTGCTCTGCATCGCATTGGAGTTGACGGCGTGCAGCTTGGCTTTTACGATTGGAAAATCGATTTAGATCATTTCGCGCTAAAGATTCTCCCACTGCTCAAAGAAGCTGGTCTCCGCGTAGATTGAGACGTCTGTAGGTAGGTAGATTTATGATATCGAGCTATTTACATGCCACAATCTTTCCTTGCGTGTGCTTTGCCAATGATGCTGGAAAATGTGTGTTGTCGTTATCGGGGAACACTTCGGTGTTATTGTAATGACTATTACCTACTGTCATATATCAAAACAGGTAAATAATTCCGGCCGGGCACGCGAGAACTGCGCATATGACACAAGAAATCACTAACCCCCCCCCCCCTTTAGTTTGCCACATCTTTTATTCAACACAATGCGTGTCAAGGACCCTGGTAATAACACCATATTTCGCCCCGCTCAGTGAGGGTATCTCGGTAATATTGTGGTGCGTGCGGAGAGTAGCCTCTCAGATTGATGGCATTTGCCGTGACCTAGACCGCGCCTTGCCTTCCAAGAGGCGTTCATCCCACTCCACTAGTCTCCGATGAAGTATTTTCAAGCCTTATCCGAAGGCGTTTACTATTTCAATTATCTGAGTTCTGAGGTTGGCGCTGTACGCCGCATGCCCTCTTGGCGCTGCTACGCGAGAATTCTCCGCTATCAGTAAAGCACATCACCGGACTTAGGATCGCGCAATGAGATGTTACTACCATAGATGGTACGTATATGAACATGTACTATATCTTGAATTTCTACCTTTTGTGTAACCACCAGCACTGTTGATCGCGTCTTGCTATATTTGCCTTGCCTTTCAATCGTTTTCCAATTCACCAGTAACGCTTGTTACACAAAACTTCGAGATACCGGCAACATGACGACCATGGTGAAGAAAAGATGGTGGGGTATCCAATGGTTCTCGGCAGATGACACAAAAGAGGACCGCAAGTTTCTCTTGGAATTGGACACTATCATGATCCCATTCCTGCTGATTACATACTGGGTCAAGAACTTGGATCAGAACAACCTCAGTAAGAAGCTTGATCGTACTTCTCGTATAACAAGTGATGCTAACTAGATAGACAATGCTTATGTTGCAGGCATGAAAGAGGAGCTTGGCTTCTATGGCAACGAACTTATTCGGCTGCAGACTATCTACATTGTGGGCGCCGTGCTCGGACAGTTGCCTTTTCTATTCCTGTTCACTTATCTGCCAATGCACTGGGTCCTTCCAGGCATGGACATAGGTTGGGGGATCTTCACTCTGCTTCAATTTCGCGCGAACTCGTACGCTGAGATGATGGCATATCGCTTTTTTGTTGGCTGGTTCGAGGTATGTATCTCAAAGTGGATGATTGGCTTGAGAACGGCTACTGATCGAAAGCAAGGCTGCATATTTCCCAGCCGTTCATTACGTACTTGGTATGTCAACTTTCCCAAAATCTGTCTCAAAGTGTACGAAGCTAACGAGGTGTAGGTTCCTGGTACCGACGGCATGAGATCAGCCGCCGGGGTGGTATATGGTATCTTGGAGTTCCCATTGGCACACTGACGGCCGGGTTGGTTCAAGCTGGAGCGACGCAGAGGCTCGAAGGTGTCCATGGGTTATCTGGCTGGAGGTGAGTACTTCCTGCATGCCTTGCCTAAATCGTCGCCCGATTTTCTTAGGTCGTTTCTTGTGTAAACTGACAACATAATCTCCAGATGGATGTATATCATCTGCGCCATCATCACTATCCCAGTCGGTATCATCGGCTATTTCATCATTCCAGGAACGATTGCAATGCCCAACCGATGGGTTTTGAATGAGAAGGACATCGAGGTAGCTAAGCGGCGACTCGTACGGAGCGGGCATGTTACTCAAGGCAAACTCAAACGCCGACACATCAAGGAAATATTCTTCAGCAAGCACTTTTATATCGTGGTGTTGGTCGATGTTCTGTTCTGGAATGCCGGCGCGAACTCTGGAGCCTTTTTGCTGTGGCTTAAGTCATTGAAGAGGTATAGCTCACCAAAGGTCAATCAATTTGGTACTCTTCCCTCCGCTCTCGGCATCTTCTACACGCTCTTTGCCAACTTCTCCTCGGACTTGCTCTGGGGTCCCGCATGGAGTATTACATTTGCCTCTGGTTATAACTCCGTGGCCTTACTAATTCTGGTATGTTCGCTTTCGTTCTCTTGATTGTCTTATTTTATATATACTAATCATGTCACTCTAGGTTGTGTGGAATGTTCCGGAAGGCGCAAAATGGTTCGCCTTTTGCAGTACATCCTGGTCATATGCGCTATCCAGTGTGCTTCACGGCTGGGTAAACAACATTTTAAGAGACTCGCCAGAAACCCGTGCCTTCACACTTGTGTTCATGAATATTATGGCACAGTCTTCAACAGCATGGTGAGCCTCGATCTTCGCGGAAACCCAATCCGGGGTTCCCAAACATCATCTGATTCGCGTATAGGACGGGACTACTTGCTTATCCAACTGTGGAAGCCCCACGCTATCCGAAGGGCTTTGCCTTCTCCCTTGGATGTGCGGTGTCTCTCATCATCGGTTCGCATATACTCAACATTTATATGAAGCGTAAAGAGTAAGTCTCCCTGTCGTTCCTGCAAATTATGAGTGAATGAGCACTGACAAGACCCAGGAAACGTAAGACCGCCCAAATAGAAGACGACTCTCTTGACAGTAGCGATAGAGAAGAGAGTTCGACAGGGGGCAAGCAGGCCTCCGTTTATATACAACCATTCGGAGACAGAACTGTTGTCTCTTCTCCATGAATAGCTAGTTTAGGACGGTCTAAAGGATTCGGTGTTCAGTTTTTGGCCACATTATCCTATCCAGTAGGGATGTCCGCATGCCAATATTCCTACAAGCTCCATGATAGCCCCGCAGCATCTATGTTTGGGCGCATGAGTCACTAAGACGGATTTTGATTTGGCCTTGAATAAGGGCGATAGGCTTGAACACTAGTCATAAGTTTCAGGTTCTCTGAACAATCAATATAGAGACTTATTGATCTAAACGACACATCCAGTGCTCTATTCAAATCGGCAGTGCAGAAGCACAGATTGCATGTATTATGTGCCTCTAAACGCGCTTCACATCTATTCAACACTATTTTTGTTTGCAAGTGACATTGTCTGGGCATATTTGATGTGGATGAATCCCGGTTCCGTTGTAAGTTCAAGCCTTGACTTTAACCTCCCCACTCTCAGATGTCTCCTCAATGCTTTGCGGCGTCTCCACATCACCAGGCTGGTGACCCATGATGATATCGAATTTCTGTATTAAGCTGTTAGTGAATGTTCCCGGTTTGTATTGCATACGAGAACAAGACTGACCGGTCCTTCAAAGCGTTTACCGTAGACAACCCAATAAATGCTAATCACGACGAGGAAAATTCCAATGACGACCGATACATAGTCTCAATCAATTAGCTAAAGCGACTCAAGTCTGTGTGCGGATGACTTACTCATAACCGAACCGGACACGGGCAGAATGGTGGGGAAGCAAAAGAACTGTTGACGTAGTTTAGTTCCAAGCTCACTTCACATTGATCATCTTGCATTAGCACTTACAACAGAGGTTACGACGACGAAAATCGCTGCAATCCAATTAATCACAATACCACTGTGATCACCCAGCTTAAACAGCGACCTGCCATGCTGAAACGGCGCCAGCACCTTTCGCCCCCTCACAATCAGCGCAATAACTGGCACCACATACGACACGTTCAAGAAAATCGTACAACTCGCCGCGTACGCACTGAACGCAACGCTCGGACCAAGGTACAGCAATCCAAATAACACGTTAAACACGAAGCACAGCACGAGTGTGCGCACAGGGACGTCGAGCGTGGGGCTGATGTGGGCAAAGTACTGCGGAAAGACGATGCCTTTATCGCGCGCCATGGCGTACATGAGGCGTGAGGCGCTGGTGATACAGCCGTTGGTGCCGTTGATGAAGCAAATGGCAAGCATAAGCGTCAGGATCGTTGCGGCGGCGCGGCTGCCGGTCGCCTGGAGGATGAGCTCGGAGATGGGCATGCCGCTCGAGGTGGAGAGGACCGTGTCTGGGTCGACGAGGCAGAAGAGAATGACGAGAATGAAGGCTGTGCCGCTATTGGGACAATTGTTAGATCTGCCAAGTCATGGTAGTTAAGGGCATTGAAAGATCCTTACGTGACACCGCCGACAGCCACTGCATACATGATAGCACGAGGTGCATCGACAGCCGGCCGTGGCATCTCTTCAGTCATGTGAAGAGCAGCGTCGAACCCGATAAGAGACAGCGCCGATTGCAAAAGACCGAGGATCCAAGCCATGCCATCTGACCAGCCAGTTTCGTTTTGGAACTCAGTGAAGACGAAATCCGCCTTGGTCTTCTTGGAAGTGGAGAGCAGGACGATGCTGATGATAACAACTCCCAGAAGAGACCAGTATACTGTGTAAAGTCAGCTCCAAATTCCAACTCGAAACACACTTGATGACTTACACGCAGCATCATTCCATCTGCCCAAGATCTTATTACCCCAAATATTGCCTCCAGTCGTAAAAGTTAAGATAGCTAGGAAGATCAGATAAGTCTTCCAAGCTTCTGCTTCGTACGCATCATTTGACGCGATCACGGCAGCAGCAGAGATAAATTGCGAGGCAAAGAATCCCTCTGTTGTGACAAGAGTGAGCCATCCAGCGATGTTCGTCCAGCCAACCCAAAAACTCTAAACCCAGGGATAGTTGTGAGTAGAAAGCCCCTATACAACCATGCAGCATTGATGAAACTCACCATTGACTTCCTCCACTTCTCACTGCAGATGGCATACACGAAATGATACTGACCACCAGCCGTGGGCCAAATTGCAGCCATCTCGCCCAAGCTGGCACCCAAGGCAAAGTTGCACAGGACACAAAAGATGAAGCCGTAGAGAAAAGCCACTGAGCCACCCGATGGCAGAATGAGGCCGATTGAGCCAGCAAGCGCGATCCACGTATTGAGGATGGCAAAGGTCATGGCGACCATTGTCAACCTCGACAACCGTGGACGCAGGTGACCCTCTGCGGGCGTAGACGTTGTGACAGTCATATTGAGTCAACGCGATGACTTTCGTCTGAAAGGCTTTGAGAGGTGGGAAAGGTTGAAAGGTTCTTAACAGTGCCGGTATATAGGCAGTGGAATCTACAGCGACTGTGCGGTGTGGTACAGGTGACAGATTAGTCGGACTGGGTATTGATTGGGATTATATCTGATATGTACTCTTCAAGAGAAATTGTTCCCCTCGCTAATAAGCCGCAAAATATCCCCCTGTTGAAAATAATACAGCACATTACAAAAGACATACCTTATAATGCCAAGCACAGCCTTATCATTCAACGAACTAGTCGTGGTCGCAAAGTTACACCACCCTGAGTAAGTCAAATTCACAAACTGAAGGGGCCAACACGCCTCGTGTTGGGGGCGAACCAGCAGCCCTCGAGGCGTATGTGACCGAGCAGACCCCAACGCTGACTATGACAGCGGGAGGCGGTGGGATTGAGCGGGAGCCGAACTTGATCGCAAGTTCTTCCCCCCAAAGTCGAACCCAGAGCTTTGGTAAAGCAATCAACAAGCCCTATCTCGCGTATAAGTCGCGGCAACAGTCACCCATAGTGTCATGACCTGATAGAGAAAGTCCATCCGAGCGGTCTATGAACTCCGTTTCTATGATATACGCTTCAAGGTTCAGAACTTCTGATAAGGGCGCCTACGTGAGGCTTTACTCGTGTATCACCACCCATTACCGGATAAGATATGGCACGAGGTTCCGGGGTTGGCGCCGATCGTTAGCACGGGACGCCGTCAGTCTGGAAAAACGCCTTGCCCTTTTGGCGGTCCGAGCCCCGCTATCGGGAAGCCGCTTGGCAGCACTTCGCGATCGATTAGCGGGGAGAGCTGACAGGCGGGACGGTAAACCTGAAGAGCTGCAGCGCAGTGGAAGGACTCTGCGATCTCCCCCTGCCCTCGGGGTCTAAACGCTCGGGATTTGGTCTCCTCCTCCCAATTTCCTCCCTTCAACAACGACTCATGATGTTTTGTAACGAATTGTACGACAGCGACGGATAGACGCCACCGTTACACGAGTTATCGCATCGGAGAGTTCCTTAGGCTCAGCAGCCGCGAATCTACAGCCGCTCCGAGGCAGGATCTTGCGATCGGCGTTAAGCCAATTCGAAGAGCCATGTCGCAACAGCGTGCGAGAGGGGTTGGTGTTGTGGCCTGTTATGGCCGATATAAGGATGATTTCCATCGAGGAACGAGTTGACTCGGATAATGACAGCTCGATTCGAAGCATCACTGCGAATTCGACCAACGTTCAAGATGTCTCAGAAAGTCCGCGTCGGAGCCGTTCAGGCTGAGCCTGTGTGGCTTGACCTCGACGGTAGTGTGGACAAGACCATCTCTCTCATTGAGCAGGCCTCAGCCGATGGCGTCAATGTGCTTGGCTTTCCAGAAGTATGGATTCCAGGTTACCCATGGTAGGTATTGCCGGCTGTTGGTCTACCGAGGACGATCGGGCTAACTGCACGTTGTTCGTTACATAGGAGTATGTGGACAAGCGCTGTGATCAACAACTCTCACATCATCCACGACTACATGGCAAATTCGATGCCCAAGAATTCGCCACAGATGAAACGCATCCAGGAGGCTGTCAAAAAAGCCGGTATGATGGTCGTGCTAGGCTACAGCGAGCGAGATGGTGCGAGCTTGTACATGGCACAGTCATTCATCTCTCCGGAGGGAGAAATCGTACACCACCGCCGAAAGATCAAGCCCACGCATATTGAGAGGACAATCTGGGGAGATGGCCAAGCCGAGTCACTCAAATGCGTGGTCGACTCGCCATTCGGTAAGGTCGGCGGGCTGAACTGCTGGGAGCACCTGCAGCCGCTCCTGAGGTACTACGAGTACTCGCAAGGCGTGCAGATACACGTCGCTAGTTGGCCGGCCGAGTTCGCCATGCCAGACCCGAAGAAGATTGCGTGGCTGTACCACGAGACAGGAGAGGCAAGCTATCGTGCTAGCCAGTTCTTCGCTATTGGTACAGAATCCCGAGCTTCAATACAAAACAGTCGGGACTAAAAGATGCTGACAATCTACAGAGGGTCAATCGTTCGTCCTAGTTGCCTCGCAGATCTTGACGGAGGAAAACGTGGAGAAAAACAACCTGACGGGCAACCCTGGTAGGCGCTGTCCTAGACGCGAACTCTGACCGATGTTGACTCCGCTTAGTAACTACGACGCCAGGCGGCGGCTTCTCTATGATCTTTGGCCCTGATGGCAAGCCGTTGTGTGAGCCCGTGGACGCAGGATGGGAGGGTGTTCTCAAGGCTGACATCGACCTGCGGGATATTGACAAACCTAAGGCATTCATCGACGTTGTCGGGCATTATGCGCGACCTGACCTCCTGAGTCTGTTGGTGAATCCTACTGCCGACAAACATGTAACTCTCATGGACAAATAGTCCCGGTGTATGGGCTCGCTGTCCGGTGGTCATTTCCAGCGTTTGCCGCTGGGAGTCAGTGAGTGATTAAGCGACACGCCTACTTCTAGAGGCGTGCATGATCTTGGTCTCATATGAACCAAGGGGCTGCAGTGTCAAAGGTGACGAGCTCCCACCACTTTATCTGCTTAGGCTTCTCGCTATCTGCTTGAAGGTCTTGCTGCTTCCAGAATGACTCGATAATTGTCCGCAAAACAAACACATTACCAATTTTACGAGCTTTATCCATGAGGTCCAGTGTGCGAAGTATAATGATACGCTGCTCATCGGTCTCGGTCTCGCAGGCTATGACGAAGAGCGGCCAAGGACTTGTGCAGACCTCCAGACCGCCAAGTAATTGAAAGGCTTGTTCGAGATAGACTGATCGGTGATCTGCGCTAGCCCCTGCTGGGGAGGTCCGGCGAAGGTAGAGGAGGGTGGCGACGCGATATAGCTCCGCCGTGGTCATCACCTTCGTCCGCTCTTTCGGAGAGTGGTGTGCAAAATCCTCTGGGTCCATGGTCTGGGTGAGATTGAGCAATCGGTCCTCTAAGCTCTTCGCTTGCTGAGCTTCGGCAAGAACTTCAGGAGAGCACCGACCTCTAGGGTCTTCGGTTGGTAAAGGGCGCAACTCATTGACATGATGAATGATCTCCATGACCTCTACAGAGCAGCCTAGGGAGCCGATAATCTGGACCGTGTTAGTTATGCTCTGTAAATGAGAGTGAGCAGGTGTTCATTGGCTTTCTCACAATTGCGTTGTCAAAGTCGCTACCCTGAATAAGCTCCAAAGAGGTCGGCCCTTCCAGCCGTCGCCGTGGCGGCTGACTAAAGGCGCCAAGAACTTCGTGGTAAAGAAACCAGGTGTAGAGGAAGCTGTAGTCGAGTCTCCCGCCATGAACCTTGGCTGCTCGGTGGATGAGATTTCGAGCGCCATTGAGGTGAAGATGCCAATAACCTTCGGCCTCATCGAATACCTGATCCATGTTAACCAAATGGCCCCTTGAGGGAATTTCAAGCACCAACATTGTAGACACACAGCATCATCGATGTTGCGAGCTGGGCATCGACCGTGGCGGGGTTGCTCGGGGCCTCTTGTGCAAGGGAGGCTGACAACGAGCGCAATGCATTGGCCTTGTATGGTAGCGCAGCTTCGGCACCGTACCTGTGGAACGCGGACAGTGCCAGGATAGCATTGAGGAGACCCGATGTGGCAGCAGATGCAGCCGAGAGCGCCATAGGTAGCAACTCTAGCCGGAAACCGTTCTTAGAATCAACGGTGGATACCATCCTCGCGATTCGTTGCTCGTCTTTCGTTGGGGTCGGTTCGTGTTAGCAAATGACAGGACGCATGGGCAATCAGCCTAGTGCCACAGGGGTCGGCTCTGAGGCCGGAACTCACAGTAAGACAAGAGCTGCGATTCCACCTCCGTTACGTTTGGGTTGGAGGAAAGACCGGGCCCAGGCCGGCTATAGGGCGGCTGTATATGCAGCTTCATAGCGCTGACGTCCTGCCTGCTTAAATTCAGGTCCTCGAATGTGATGTTCAAGAACTGCTGGCCGTAGTGGGGCTGACGAGGCGCGAGCTGCAAGTCTGTGTCTGGAGATGCATCCAGCTGCGTGGGTAGCTTCTGCAGCTTCCGCCTGCCGTCTGGTCTGTCTGGCCACACGAGGCGGATGCCATATCCCAGGCACTCTCTGCCTGTACGCAGGCAATTGTTGCATGCCGGCAGCTCCCGGTCGCAGCCAATCTTGCGGCCTGTAGCAGGGACAGTCAGTGAAAGGTCCGGGTCAGTCAATTCGGCGGTCAGTTTCAATCGCGCGAGGCAGGAAGGAAGAAACGGAGAGGGGGTGAGGGCATCTGGCGCAAGCGGTGCCGTGTCTTGTCTCGTCTCGTTTCGTATGGCCGTGTCTTGTCCTGTGACATGGCCGCTGCGGAGTAGCTATTGGGGTATGCGAGTCCTCGTATACGTAGATGGATGTGTGAAGACGCCACAGGTGAAGTGTGTATGTGTGTATATGTACGTGTATGTGTATGGAGAGAGAGGTGTGATTGAGGGTGATTGATTACTCACGCTTGCATGTCCAGCAGCCCTGTCTGGCCTTGGGAGTGCCGTCGTGGTGGTGTTGGCTGCTCTGCTTGCCGGTGCCGCCGCCCCCGATGCTGCTGCGAGAGGATGAGACCGGTAGCGTCCGATCAGTAAGCTTGGCCGTCTTCATGGCCGCCGAACAGTCACTTTCATCGTCGGCGATGGTATTCGGGCCCTTCTCCGGACCGCCTGAAGCGATGTGTTGTTGAGGATAAGAGAATGGAGCCTTTTGCTGGTGTATGGTGGAGTATGAGTATGTAAGGTAAGGTAAGGTGTTTAAGCATGTGTGGTGGTTGTGGTGCAGCAGCGCTCCTACTAACGTTAACGAACGAATGGGGAAAACTAGACGAACACTGACTGACTGACTGACAGGCGGAGTTGGGGTGGGAATCGGACACCGAACGTACCTTCCCAATTGCATGCCATCGTGTTTGTGCTGTTCCTGCCTTATCATACCTCATTGCACTACACTACACCAGGACCTCCGGTAATCGCTGTTAATCTGTTAGGCTCACCGCCAATGTCTGATCTAGTGCCGCCAGATAATGCACTAACAGATAGCACCGCATCTCCTAGCCTTCCAAGGTTCCCCGCCCGGGTCTGCGCTGCGTGTCTCCGGGTCCGCTACCAGCAGAAAGTGCCCGAGATGCTCCAGAGTCGCTCCTGCCGCAACATTGGATTCCCTAGACGGTGATGCTGCATGGTTCCTGCTCCTTCCTATCATCAATCAGAGATGGTCTGCATTGTGCCTTCCATCTTATGCTGCATTTGAGCTGTTCATTCATTATCTAAGCATGATATCTAAATTGAGTCTCCTTGTGCCTCTCCTCTATCCATCTCTCATGCAATCAAGTTTCATCCGATACCGAACCCGATACGTTGGGGCAATGGGTGACAAAGCATCATGACAAGCCTCAAACTAGTATAGACCAGGTTCTCATTGCTACATCAAGTCGACATGTGCTGCGCACGCTGTGGTCAAGTCAAGCTTAATTGCTGTGCCCGAGAGCGGGACAACACATTGTGCAGCATGGAAGTGGCCATCACCAAACTTTTGCAGAAAGACAGCCATCCCCCTAGTTCACCTATCCTGCGAGCATGACACCTGAAACGCCGCGGACTGTCCGGTACATGCAGGAACTGCCCTTGGCCAACTACCGAGCGGATGCGGTCTGGTACTTTTGATTGCATCCTTTCGGTAATTTTGTCAGCTTGCGGCTCAGGCGCCCCTTCGCCTCCTTTTCCAATCTCCGGCGTACTGAAGTGAAATGTTGGCTATCGGCCGGTACGATCGTCTACCTTTGTCGACGCAACGATGAATTTAATTGAAATTTACTCCCTATAGGGCGTGCTGGGCTTACACGGAATCCATCCCCGATCCTTCGATGAGCGGCGCGGGTCGCACAATCATTTTGTCCCCGCTCATTCCCCGTGGCACAGGCATGTGTGCTTTGTCACTCACTGACACATCAAGTAAAGATCAAAGCTTATTTTTATATCGCGAACTCAAGCTGGTAGCGGCACAGATGGTCACATCCCAGTCGCTTGACCTTACCTCCGGCCATGCTTGTGATAATCTCCGCAATAGGAGCATTCCTCCTGGGCTGGCTGGTTGCTGGGCCCCGCGCCGATGGCACCAATTGGCCATCAAGTGCACAGGAGGAGGCTCCCATGGTCAGATCTTACCTCATGGTCGGCGGGAACTATGATGATGACGGAGCCGGTGGGCATATCTTACGGGACCAGATGTACGTCGAGCATCTAACGCCGGTGCATGGAATACGCCAACCACATCCAATTGTCATGATTCATGGCGGATCACAGACAGGAAGTGTAGGAAGCTACCTCTTTTCCAATATTTGGAGGGCTTGTCTAATGTATAGATCATAGAACTTCTTGAACAAGCCGGATGGTGGTAAGGGTTGGGCGTCCCTCTTCATTCAGCAAGGCTACGAGCTCTTCATTGTGGATATACCTGCTCGAGGCCGTTCAGCATGGCTACCCATCGGTGGACCAAACCTTGCATCCGCTTTTCCAGTGCAGTATGTCGAGTCTCACTTCACATCATCGAAGAAGTACGGCCTTTGGCCACAAGCATCCAAGCATACGCAGTGGAACGGCTCAGGCGAGATGGGTGACCCGATCTTCGACCAGTTCTACGCATCCAACGTGCAGTCGACCACAAACGCCTCGTGGGCGCAAGCAGCCACACAACGTGCTGGAGCAGCACTACTCGATAGAATCAACAAGCCGGTCATCCTCATGGGGCATAGTCAGGGTGGCCCAATGGTGCCTGCAGTTGCGGATGCACGCCCGATGCGAACGAAGGCGTTAATACTGCTCGAGCCAGCAGGTCCGCCGTTTCGGGAGGCCGTTTTTAAGAACAAGTCCGCCCGCCTCTGGGGCGTTGCCGACATCCCGCTTCGCTACGATCCGCTAGTCCTGGATCCGGCTACCGACCTCGTTGTCCAGCAAACGGTGGCTGCCGCGGATACGGCACACACGGCCTGCATCCTCCAAGCCGACGACCCAACCCCTCGCAAGCTCACAAACCTGGCTGACAAGCCAATGCTACTGGTAACGGCCGAGGCTTCGTACCACGCCGTATACGACCACTGCACTGTTCAGTTTCTGCGCCAGGCAGGTTGCAGTCGGCTGGATCACATCGAGCTCGCCGAAATTGGCATCCATGGTAATGGACACATGATGTTCATGGAGAAGAATAGCGACGAGATCCAGGCTGTATTACATGACTGGATCGGTAGGATTGGGTAAGCGGACCATCATGTCGCCGGCGTCATCACCAGACCCATCTTGGTGCATCCCATACGTTCTTATACAACCCAGAAGCTATCCACACCTCCACCGCCACGCCAAATCGCACAGCTTGAATGGACTCACGGTCAGGCGTTCTATCGTCCAAATTTTATCCCCAAGCTTTTGGAGCAATAGCGCCTGCCTAGAGAATCTTGCTATTCTCCCTTGGGGGCGTGGTGGTGCAGCTCCTCTCGCTGGAATGTAGGCGGTGCCGCCCACTGGCACTCAATTGATTTTCTCGCCCTGGCTATCCTGAAGCAGCCATTCTTCAGCAGCCACCCTGTCTCAGATGCCGCCTTCTCACTGGATGCGATTTTTCTAGGCACAGTCGCGGAGGCAACGCGCCATGGTGTCTCGCTTCCATCGCGATGGAGACGGACTCGCTCGATGGCTGGGCCGGACTACTTTCAGCATTGCTGTGGCAGGAGACAATCTCGTTGAAAAGGCAACCGAGCCGCCATGTTGTTGTTCTACTTCCTCTTCTTTCTTTCTCCCATCAGAAGACTATCCCATTCGTTTCCTGGTCAGTCACTTCAGAGCAACACCTGTTCTTCAGAAGCTCTGTAGATTGACAATATCACACTCGCTCGCGCTTCAAGTCTTCCAAGGAGGAATCACATCTACGTCCTACGAAAGAAAAGATGGCTCGATTCTTCATGCTGGCGGCGAGCACTGCGGCTCTGTTTGCCGGTGTGAAGGCACAGCTCTCTTACCAAGGATGCGTTGCTGTCGACCCCAACTCATTCGCTGATACTACTCCTCTCGATCCCAACTCTCCAGAGACATGCGCAACATACTGCAGTGGTCTGGGCTACCAATACATCGCAGTTTCCGCACAGTAAGTTTCAAGGAGTTCCAAGCCCATCGCACATGCTAATACAAGTTCAGATTCTGCTCTTGCTCGGGAACTGCACTCACAGTCACAGACACATACGCGGACACTGGCAACACAGAGTGTTCGTTCAACTGCGATCCTCCGTATGAGGCCGAGTTCTGTGGTGGCATTGACAGCACAACGCTCTCCTTCATCTACAGCTACTACATTGTGTCAGGCAGCGTCAGCGTCTCTGTTTCACAACCAGCCACTGTTGCCAGCTCATCCGCGCCGGCTGCTGTCTCATCGTCAACACAGGTTGTCGTTGTCTCCTCAAATATACCCGTTACCACAGTTCCCGCCACCCCCTCGACTACTAGCTCGGCTGCCGCTGATCCTGCGGATGGAACCTCGGCAGGTGCTCCGATTGCCATTTCATCTGGCGTCGTCATCGTCCCATCATCGACCGTCGTTGCCAGCGCTGACCCTGCGCTGGTTTCTGGTACTGAAGCCGCAGCTGCACCAGATGTTGTCGTCACCGTCGACATCCCGACTTACACAGCTACGGTTTACACGACCACGACTTCGCTGTACAGTACTTGCCCAGCTTGCGCCGCGTCGCCGACGGAGGTTGTCTTGGCGGTCACAACGTGCTACCCTGGCGAGCTCTTCACCTCGCAAATCGCTATTGTGACCGAGGTGCCCTGCAGCGGTGGATGGCTCGAGACGCAGACCATCGACACAGTGACTGTGTTCCCGTATAACCCGGCCGAGAGCACGACGACTGTCATCACCGAGGGAACGACTACCCGCACGGTGCTGATTCCCGTGACACATGTCCTGTCTGTGACAGAGGCTCCCGCCATCATCACGGAGGCGCCCATTGCGACACCTATCGCAACACCCATCGCGTCACCCAGCAGCAACGGCACGAACATCACCATTGTTGTGCCCTCATCGTCAACAGGACCGTTCACCGCCGTTGTCACTGCAGGCGCTACGACCTTTGCGGACGAGAGCCTCAAGATGGCCGGCGCGATGTTGGGTGCCCTGATGATCGGTGCCGTGATGGTGCTATAATCTGGACAGACAAAAGCATACCGGGGTTTGTCAAGTGTCAAATTTACCACCCACCTATTTACCTTGCCATCTGTACCTTACGTACCTTACTTCACCTTGTCTTACCTATACCGGCGACACGGCGGCGTTAAACTTGCGAGATCTTGCTGTTTTGGACAATTTAGAAAGACGGCCGACAATTTGGAATGGGAATGGGGTGTCGGAATCAGGATGGCCTCTCGCGATTTACTACTACCACAATTACTATTACTACTGGCATGGGATAGAAGGAAGCGTGTCCAGCTCTGTTCGGTATCGAATGCCGAAAGGGGGTGAATTAAGAATGAGGCGACGCAAGGGGGTCATTACGGGGCTCTAGAGTCCGCGAACCGAGTGGTCATGGGCCGGTCTCAAGCCAAAGCAAGCATTTTGTATCAAGTACCACAGCAAGTAACTGGGCGGGTAATGTTCTGTATTTGCTAGAATGGGAGAAGAGGAATTTAGCAATAGCTGTAGCTTATGATACTCAAATCAATTAATGATTACCCAAACTTAATACGTCTTTTACGTCTTTTCATGAGTGAGGTGAATGACCAATCAGGGGGCTTGTCAGCGTCTTCCTGGAGACTAAAATTGCAGTGTTGGAATGTACTCCTCTCTCTGGAGGCTACAATCGCAGTGAAGATTCATGTAGGCGGAGAAGCTCTGCTCGATCGTCACACCGGTCTTGAGAGTGTACTTATCTTCTCCAATGGTAAACGTTATCAGCACCTGGCTGAAGGCTAAAATTGCAGTGAACGACGACGACAGGCTGCTTGAGTGTGGTACTGTGTAAGAGCTGAAGCTTCATCCGCCAGAAAAACACCTGACATGGTTGTAACCCACGGTAATTGAGCAAGCATAACCATCACTAATTTCGCGTTCGCTATCTGGTCGTGCTAAAGGTTCGCATCTGGTCCATGCAACCCATCCGTGCTACTCATTGTTTTTTTCTGGCCTGAGGGCTTCCAGAATTCAGCCAGACATGCAGAGCTTGCGTGGTCGCAAGTTTCCAAGAGCAAGATCTTGGAGCACCAAGGTTTGCTACGATATACAAGAGTTTGCAGTACTCATGCATGTACATTATTCAGGACGTCCAACGGCTCCGAACTTCCTTGGCCTGCTCTCATCTCAAGTTTCTCGAACTCTTTCAGAAGCTGGAATCTAAGGGCTGCAGCTTCCCGGTTTTCTCAGCTATGGATCAGCAGATCAAGGGGCTTAAAGTCCAGCATGCCGAGCCGCATGGCATGCGAAGGGCTATTTTTGAAGCAAGGGGGGCTAGACTTTTAAGTCTGGATCCATCAGACAGGCCAACGTCACTTGAAACTTTGAGTCAGCTCGCTCGTGAATAGAACTATGATACGCCACGACTATCCTCATAACTAACCCCATTCTTTGCAATACGCGGGCTTCAAAATGCCATGAACGCTGGCTCAGGGCTTCAGGGGCGCAGGAGAAGGCTGCACGTGCTGGATCTTGTGATGGGGGAGCGATAGCGGTAAAGCGATCACGGTCGTAGCGGGGTCACACCTAACCCAGCCTCGGAAGCGGGCATCGCCGGGACCTGGAGACAGAGCGGAGACGGCTATCAGCGGGGAAGCATCAATTACAAGATGGAGTGACGCTCCGGCCTCGCACGCAGCTCCTCTCCTGCTCCCGGTGGCCTCTCCTGAGTTCAATTGGTGTCGGTGAAGATGTATAGGCCTCTCTACAGACGATGTGCACGCCAATTCCTGCGGCCAGTGCAGGCTAGCAGCACTCGGAGCTATGCGGCTGCTTCTGCAACGCCGCCGTTCGACTGGCAGGACCCGTTGAATGCAAAGGCGCTGCTCACCGAGGAGGAGCTTGCCATTGCGGACACCGCGGAGAAGTACTGCCAGGAGCAACTACTTCCCAGAGTCCTCCGTATGATTTAGGCTGCAATTATCTTCTCTTCGTGCGTATTCATGCTAATTGATCCCGTCTGCAGAAGCATACCGCGATGAGAACTACGACCGCAATATCCTCTCCGAGATGGGCGAGCTGGGCCTGCTTGGCGCGACGATCGATGGATACGGATGTGCTGGTGTGTCTACGGTTGCAGGTGGCTTGATTACGAGGGCGGTCGAGCGTGTGGACAGTGGCTACAGGTCAGGCATGTCGGTACAGTCCTCGCTGGTGATGGGCGGCATCCACGAGTTTGGGTCCG
Source organism: Phaeoacremonium minimum UCRPA7 (assembly GCF_000392275.1). Lineage (NCBI taxonomy): Eukaryota > Fungi > Ascomycota > Sordariomycetes > Togniniales > Togniniaceae > Phaeoacremonium > Phaeoacremonium minimum. Next base: position 86,848 of record NW_006921015.1, read on the forward strand.
AGGAGCAAAAGGAGAAATACCTACCAGACATGGCCAAGGGCAAGCTGCTGGGTGCGTTTGGTCTGACCGAGCCCAACCACGGCAGCGATCCCGGCTCGATGGAGACAACGGCTCGGCCACATCCCAGCAAGAGCGGCTACTACCTGCTGTCTGGCGCAAAGACGTGGATCACCAACTCGCCCATCGCCGACGTCTTGCTCGTGTGGGCCAAGCTCTCAGAGACGGGCAAGATCCGCGGCTTCCTCGTCGACCGCCGCGACAGCCCCGAAGGCACGCTGTCCACGCCGCCCATCAAGAACAAGAACGGCCTGCGCGCCTCCATCACCGGCATGATCCAGCTGGGCGACTGCCCCGTGCCGGCGGCCAACATGTTCCCCACGGTCGAGGGCCTGCGCGGGCCCTTCGCGTGCCTCAACAGCGCGCGGTACGGCATCGCCATGGGCACGATGGGCGCGCTGGAGGACTGCATCGCGCGGGCGCGGACGTACGCGCTGGAGCGGCGGCAGTTCAAGGGCAACCCGCTGGCGCGGTACCAGCTGGTGCAGAAGAAGCTGGCGGACGCGGCGACGGACGCGGCGTACGGGATGCTGGCGGCGGTGCAGGTGGGGCGGCTGAAGGACGAGGGCAAGGCCACGCCCGAGATGATCAGCCTGGTCAAGAGGCAGAACTGCGACCGGGCGCTGGTGAATGCGCGGACGCTGCAGGAGGTGTTTGGCGGCAATGCGGTCAGCGATGAGTATGGCATCGGGCGGCACGTGGCGAATCTGTTCGTCACGCAGACGTATGAGGGCCAGAGCGACATTCATAGTAAGTCTCGTCTTTTATTACTCCGGAGATGGGTACTGGTTTTGCTGACTACTGGGCTACAGGCTTGATTCTGGGAAGGGCCATCACTGGCATCCAGGCATTTGTATGAGCCTATCTCAGAAAGGGGCGACGGTGTAGCATGTTCGACTTCACTAGCTACCTCCTTCTTTGAATCTAGATACAGCTTTGAAAATACGACACCAACTAAAGAGCATTGATCGGTACAATAGCATTGCAATGACACGTGGCAACACTTTCGGAATCTCATGCAACGATGATCAGCATTCATAATTGCCGATGTTGCCATGTGCTGCTCCTTTCGTAAAAACGTGGCTGTATTGGTAGTGGTGGTGACATTCGGCTGCATCCGGGCATCCATGGGACGGACTGGGACGGGCTTACCTTCCCGCTGGTAGAAAGATACGTACCCGTTGCCTAGCAATGCAATACATCCCGTCCGTCGATTACAGTAGTGTATAGTACAGTGGTCATATCCGGCAATGATAGACGTCATTGTCTTGAACAAAGACTCAGCCTCATCTCAGGAATGCTGCTGCTGCAACGAGGCTAGGTAGGGATCACCTCAAAAGATGGCCGGACAATGGTTTGTCCTCTCCTATCGTGGCTCATCCTGCATCAGGCCAAAGGGGTTCTCGTTACTGTGACCTGCACTTGCCTGAGAACGGGGAACTCCTTGGGTGGAAGGTGCGTGAACAGCTGGCTGTGCCCATCCAGGGAAGGTTAGAACTGCACTGACAGCACAAAATGTGGCTGTGGTTGTAGAGTCATCCGATCGTAAGAATGTCCCGCCGCTACCTTAACAATCTCTTAGTCACTTTATTGGGGAATTTGCAGGCTATGACAAAGAGGTGGTACTTCAAGAAGCTTAGTCGGTGCTGTGTTACTTAATCAAACTTGTAGTGTGGCGGTGCAGTGACTATTGAGGGCATTTCTCAGCATTTCCAAGCGCCATCCGCCGAAGAAGGCGATTTCCAATCCTGCCCTGTCCTGCCCTGCCCTGCCCTTGATGGTCTGATATGGCTGAATCCTTTTCTTCCCAATGATGGTGCCTCTGGTTTGGGTCCTGCTCCGACCAGCTGGGTAGCATTACAGCGACACAGGGCGGACTGCAGCTGGGTACAGCGCCTATGCAGTGGGTTTTCAGGCAGGTATTAGCGCCCAGCCACAGCCTTTGTAGGCCTGTTGCAGTGAATAGAGCCCAATCCTAGAGGGACAGTGGGGCTGGATCCGTCCTATCCTGCTTGCTGTCCTCAGTACACCAGTGAAGAGTGCTCCGCTCTGGGCGGATCCCTCAGCCAGTCAAAGGAAGAGAAACAGAGTTCACTTCCGGTTCCTTCCCCTCCTTTTTTGGCAGGAACTGACTGTACTATTATGTGTTGTGTGTGTCTGTTGGTCGCTGCTTCCTGTTTTCCTGAGGCCCATTTTCCGGGCAGGTACCTAACAAACCTGCCTAATAATCCCTAACACTACTACTAGCCAAACCAAACCTCGTCGCTGTGATCGATTTTTCTCCCACTTCCATTTGCGATACCACACCAAACCCAACTTATCTCCATCCATCCATCCATCCACCATCCCTCCGCAGCCTTGACATCAAAAGTCTTCTGGTATGTTCCCGACAGTCCTTTCCGTGATCCAGGCCCTTTTGCTTCACTCTCAATAAGCGACGACAAACAGGAACAGGCACACGCACAGTCTGGTCTGTGTCCTGTGTCTTGTGTCGCTGTTGTCTGATTCATTCACTCGCCTTCTGCGTGCTTCCACCAGCTGACCGTTCCTTTAAATACAGCCTCCCCCGCCACCTCTCCTCTGCGCAGCAACCACCCAACCGACCGGACAAACGACTGACAAAGGAAACGAGCGAGACATTTTCGCTCTCTCTTCTTTCAAACGAACAACAACAACAATCTCACACATCTCCATCACACAAAAATGGCTCTGAAGCGCATTAACAAGGAGTTGACTGATCTCGGCCGGTACGTTGCCTCCCTGTCCTAATTATCGCACGATACCTTCTCTCCTGCTTCCAAGGTTTCTGGATCCTGCCCGGTGGCGCTGCTACTGGTTGCTGGCTGTTCGATTGCTGCTGTCAATCTTTGGATGATGATTCCGACTCCCATGGTGGGGGAACGCTGATGGATGGGTGAGCGGGGCTTGCAGACGGACAGATTTGCCAGCAGAATCGCTCACCATGTCAAAAAAAGCCATCTCGACGAGCAGCGCCGGCATCAAGCAGGACCATGACACCGATCTTGTTCCAAGATTGCATCGATGCTAACTTTTACTCTGCAGAGACCCGCCCTCATCATGCTCCGCTGGTCCCGTTGGTGAGGATCTGGTACGTGGACTCACCCCTCTCCGATAAGCGCCGTAGGCCCTGCCGTGGACTCCGCAAAGCGACCGAGCGACCACGCCGGACCGCCAGGAGCAGCACGAGGGCATGCGGGCATATCAACATACGTGTTCTGAATAGCATACTGACTCTGTTGCTTGAATAGTTCCACTGGCAAGCCACAATCATGGGACCTGTGAGTTTTCCCCTCCTCTTCATCTTCCTTCCAAAGGGCTTACCACCGCCCAATCTGCACTGCCCCGCATCGCCTGACTCGGGAGACCGGGATGCAACTGCAGGCATCATCAACGATTTCATGCTATCTTTCTTATTGTCGACATGTTGCTGACGCTGTCTTCTAGGGCGACTCACCATACTCCGGCGGTGTCTTCTTCCTGGCAATCCACTTCCCCACAGACTACCCGTTCAAGCCTCCCAAGGTCAACTTCACAACCCGCATCTACCACCCCAACATCAACAGCAACGGCAGCATCTGCTTAGATATCCTGCGAGACCAATGGAGCCCGGCTCTGACCATTTCCAAAGGTATGTCCTCTGTGTTTCCCTCCTCTACTATCCTTCTTGTATACTAACACTCACCTACAGTCCTACTGTCAATCTGCTCGATGCTGACGGACCCCAATCCCGATGACCCGTTGGTCCCCGAGATTGCACACGTCTACAAGACCGACCGCGCTAGATACGAGGCGACCGCCCGCGAGTGGACCCGCAAGTACGCCATCTAAACGAGCATGTCGCTTCCTTCGCCATCTGGGCGAGGATCGACGGGACATGATGGGGCGCCGTGTCTATTGGATGACGATGATGGGATAGGAAGGCTGCTATATCGGCGGTAGACATCATTTCTGGAACTTCTTTCTCTGTTACTTGCTGGCGTTGCGTCTCCGACTCATCGATGAAATCATTTTTGCGTTTTGACGGTCTATTCTTCTCTACCACACCACGAACACCACACTACGCGACGTTACACCAGAACACAACACACTCTACATTATTACACCATTTTGTCAGGGGACATGACAAGAACGAAAGGAGGGATGGCGAGAGAACGATCTAGGCATTCTGTGGGTGAAGGGTTGGACTTGTGCTACCTTTCCGACTTGGTCAAAAGGTAGCACGTGGTTTGGCCTCGAGACTTTGGGAGGGCTGGTTGTTCGAGTTGAGAAGTAGAAGGTCACAGATAGGCAGACAGGCATGCAGGCAGACAGACAGAAGTGCTTGAGGCAGGAATGCACAAATCATTCTGACATCCCATATTTGACAAGCGGAGGTCTTTGCTCGGCATCATTTGATGACTGTATTTGTGATTTTCATGATGGTTAGAGAAGCCTCTGATGGCGTCTTTGGCCGCACTTCCAAATCGAGAACCAACGTAGGAATTTGTGCTCTCTGAACATATGGTTTGATGTGTAACAACGCCTCCAGCGAGGACGATTGAGTTTTCAAGGTAGATGATGTTGATACATGGCTTCAACTTCGTTTTTGAGAAGGTTGATATACATTTTTTCTGGTCTCGAGATCTCAATATGTGTGACAGATTAGCTATCTAGCAAAAGGGAGGTCTCTCACGGTAAGAAATAAAGATAACATAGTTTGCAAGTTTTCGTGTCATCATGACTGCCCGGGACTGAATGCTTTGGTATATGAATCGGTAGATCTCCTCGGACGTGCTGATAGGACGATGATGACGTTTCTGTTGGAGATGACTGCGGTGAAGGCAGATCAGGAAGGATCTAGTAGTGCGTCATGGATTATCATTTGTTAGCTTGGCTCCTTTGCCTTGTAGGTATTTTTACGTAGAAGTGTTGCTATTCTGTCGAAGGTTTTGTCACGGATGAGGTTTGCTATTTGGAGAGCTATGAATCGAATATTGAGTGAAGGGAGGTAATGATTTGATGTTCTCAGGATAACGAGCCTCTCGGTAGCACTAATGGTTATGCATGTTAGAACCAGAAAGAGAACTATTCGTTGAGAACAGTTTACTGTGAAAAGAGACACGGTATTGTATCTCATTGTGTATCTTATGGCGTGCTGGACAGAGTGATCTGGGCCGAATCTGATCAAACAAATGCATGATAAAGCACAGCCTCGATTTTGATCTTTCCAAGACTGCTTCAAAAGTCGAGACAAGAAGTACACAAATAATTTCCCACTCTTTTCAACGGTAGCTTGATGTTCACGGGGAGATAATGTTTCTTAAAACTATACGTTTTGAGAGCAATACAGAAGAAAAATTGTATTTGAGACATTCAGATTTAGAAAAGAAAAAAAGAAAAGAAAAAGTAAAACGTTCTTCACATTATACAAACTTCATAAATGGCGAACTCGACTGCAAAATACTAAAGAGTAGGTATTGGTTAATGTTGAAAAGGACAGCGCTTTCATGTTTCAATGGTGTGGCTTATTGTGTATCTAGAGAATATCATATTGATCTCCGTAATTCTCCTTAATCAAATGTCGAAGCTTCACCCTGCGGACACAATCCAAGTTAGAGCCCCATTCTACGAAAGCTCACAGTAGGTGCTGAAGAAGCAAATTGGATATGTTCGCGAATGTTGCCAAATGCACACATTTCATCTGATGGCAAAAAGTGTCATAAACAAAACGAAACACACGTGAGAACACAGCCTCCCCATGATTTCCCGATGTGAATGTTCGCATGATACAGTTATGCCGAGAGGGACTTTGCCTTTCTCTATAACGCCCTACATATGCATGCCATACCAGATAGCCACAGGAGGCTTGGGAGTCTGGTCTTCGGAACGAAACGAGCATTTCACGCCCGAGATAGTGGCGAGCAAGACACCAGACGAAGACGGACGAGCAGCCGAACAGTATCTCGCGACAGGTCTTGGACTCTGGTGTTGGCAAAGCTTGTTTCCACCTTGTCTCGAATCATCATGGGCCCCTTGTTTGTTAGGTGATACAGTCCGACAGCCATGTCGGTAGGAGTGGAAGCAGAAACGCGAGCAGTGAGTGGCTGTGACGTGACGGGATTCACTCACATGCGAGACATATGACAGGATCAAGTCACCACATTATGATACGATGGGATACCTATACTATATGATACAGCAACGACATGACATGTCCAGTGAGAGAGAAGGCGTTTATCGCACGAGAAGTAAGGGGATGCCAAGAAGCGTTTCTGATTCCCAGCACATGAGGATAAACCTGGTTTTATCAGTGATGGAAGGTGGCCGTGGATAGAATGTGGCTTGCAGGTGCGGGCTGATGAAGGGCCAGTGTGCAATGTTTCTGCTACATTTACAATATCTATGGGAATCTATGGGACGTGGGGGGCAAAAGCACAGCTCAAGTCTAGACTCTTCTGACATATGGATGCCCTCAACACTGCCGGAGAGATGTGCTCTATTCTTAGAATTGTAGGAGAGATCGACTCCGGGGTTGCTAGGGGAAAATAGGCAGATTAGGGAGGCAGGTAGGAGTTGCGGGAGACGTGCGTCAGCGATTGGCGTGCCGGAGGGAGGTGAAGGCTGGTTCCCGGGATGGATGGATGGTTCATGCTGGTAGGCGAAAAGATGCAACTCGAGTCGAGTGCCTGGCTGGAGTCTTCAGAGTTGTTCTAAACCCAATCGATCAAGATGTCTTGAGGAGGTTCAAGGAGAGAGCGCTTAAGTAAGCGGCACAATACATGGTTGACTGGCGAGGAAGGAGTCTACTGCATAGTAACCCTCTGCAGCACGATGCTATGCAGGAAGGTGCTGCCAATGCAGGCGGGTGGTGCCTTCCAGTGCAAATTTCCGATGCGTGTCACAGACACCCCAGCCGAAACACTCTGCGACGCAGGCGCGACCGACCAAGACGGACGGACAGGCGGCTGCAGCCAATGACAGGCGACATTACACTGTGAAATCAGTGGGGCCAACCCCCAGTCCACCAAAGCAACTTTGACAGTCCCCAGAAATCGAAACACGCCTCTTTCTGGCCCCTTACCTAACACACACACACACACACACAGACGCACACGCAAGATCTCTCCATCTCTGTGTATCTCTCTGTCTACACTACCGTACGCAGCATCTCAGCCGCTTGATCCTTTTTACCGCCACGCCAATGCCAACGTCCAGAAAGGGACTGGCCTCGAACAGCTGAAGCCTGACGCTCTGAAGCCGCCCGCTTCGCCAACACAACTCGAAGCACGCGAAGCCCTCGAGAAGCTTGTGCATCGCGAAAAGTGGCCTCATTACCCACTCGCCTCCCCTGTCCAATCGGTCGATCACTCGCCATCACAGACTGCTGAGGCTTCACATACGTTCACATTGACGTACTCGACGACAGCATTCACAGCTCTCTGCGATAGCTCCAGTGGCTCTTCAAACATCAAACACCCCCAGACTCCATCCAAGATGCCGCCGGCCGCCGTGTCTCGTCTTGGCCATGTCTTGCCTCGATGCCAGGGCGCTTCACTGACGCAAGCAGACTCCATTGCTTGGTGCCATGGAGCATTGGCAATGGCAATGGGCTCATGTTCAAGACGATGTGAAAGCTTGGATGGAGTACCGGTAGTGTGTTCATATTGTCGTTGTGTGTAGTACGGTGGGCTTGCTGTATTGTGTATGGGCCGAGGTGACGACTGGGCCACAGCCGCCCTGTTCCATCAAAGTCCGGAACGGGCATCTGACCCGGCACTTCTAACGGCCTTCCCCTTGTCCTCCGCCTCCCTCCTCCTTGTGCCTTGCAGCCGCTGCTCTGCTAACCCTGGACTGGACTGGACTGCGCACTGAAGACGGACAGACGTGCCTAGGCCTGCAGGTACTTCAGTCGCTGTGTACTGCATAGTAGTTTCGGTGTTCCAGCCTCCAACACCCCAGCCCGCCATCTAACGTTAGTCCGGATTGAGGCTACGTTGTTTCGACTACAACCCGAGTCTTGGAGCCTCTCGTTCTGCGCACACGCCCCCGTCGTGTGTCATTCTGCGACGCTGCTGGCTTTCATTCACTGTCCCTTCTCTCTGTGGTGGTAACTTTAAGCGTTGAGGGCATACGCCCGCCCCTGGCATCGCCTGCCCATGCTCAGACATTCTCGGTACACGCCCTCCTGGTCCGGGGGTGCATCTCCTTGCAATTCGTTCTTCTCTTTTCCCTACCGTACTCCCTTCGCCTCAACGACAATACCTGGCAGCTTGAGTCTCCTTGGACGCAATCTCCACCCAGTTTCTACTTTGTTCCGTCTCTTTTCACAAGTACCGTACCACCCCAGGAGGGCCCTCATCTACCATTGATCTCCCACCTCCCGGCCACGTTCCCTTTCTGTGACCAATCTCTCTTTTCCTCGTTCTCTTCTTTCCCATGCGCGCATGAGTCTCCAGGATAGCCGTGCCCCAACTAATAACTGTGTACATCCTCCTAATTCTGCTGGGTCGAGCGAAGCAGGGCAAGCAACAGCAGCCGCCGGGTGCAGGCATTGTGTGCAGGTATGATCTACAAGAAATCAGCTTATGTTTCTGGCGAGCATCCCGCTTGGCGTCTCTCATAACCACCCGCCTTCCCGTCCCCCCCTTCTGCCCTCTGTCTGTCCTGTTTGATTTGCCTTTTCTCTCTTCCCACACCCGCTCTTTCTTTCCCTCGTCGTCGTCGCCGTCGCCGTCGCCGCCCTCCTTTGTTCCTTTCGTCGCGGTGCTGTGTTTGTTGTGTTTGTCGTGCAGTGTTGCTGCTGTTCGCTGACCATCTCGTCCTCGCGGCAACAGCAGACTTCCTCTCACGGTCTTTCCAATAATCTAGCGCTGTATCATTTTACAACTGTATTCTCTTCAACAACCGACGCTCTCTATCGATGCATTTGCGCCAGTTCAGCAGGCTCTGAATATACCAGATCGATTTACTTGTTTGGAATTGGGACTCGAGAGAAGATAATCATCCACCGTTAATTCAAGAGAGGAGGAATTCACTCCAGGGGAGGAAGAGAGTAGAAGGCATTGCCATCGGGGCGGCTGGATCTTGGTATCGGGTAGGCTTTGGAAGGCCTCACGGACAATCACCTCGACTCATACCGATTTCGATCTTGACGAATAGTTGCCCACAATGTCTTACTATGATGGAGGTTACGAGAAGCAGACGGAGCGGTCGAGATGGACGCCACTCACGAGGATGCTGTTGTCCGGAGAGATGACACAGGAGAGGCAAAAGGCTCTGTCAGGCAAAGAGAAGTTCGATCGATGGATGATCAACGAGGGCTACCGAAGAGTGTACGTCTTTCTCCAAAGTCTCATCCGAGAACATCGTGGTTGGTTGAGGAGAAATTGCTAATTACTTCCACAGGTTTGTGGTCGTCTTTATGGCACTACACGGATTGATTTTCGCCTTCGGTTTCGTCAATTACGCAGTCAAAGACAACCTGCAAGTAGCGCGGAGTACATTTGGACCAACTTACATGATTGCTAGATCCGCCGCGTTGGTTCTCCATTTCGATGTGGCTATGATTCTGTTCCCCGTCTGCAGGACGTTCATTTCTTTGGCCAGACAGACACCGCTCAATGGCATCGTCCAGTTCGACAAGAACATTACATTCCACATCACGACGGCCTGGTCGATTGTCTTCTGGTCCTGGGTGCACACGATTGCTCACTGGAACAACTTTGCTCAGATTGCCGCCAAGAACAATCTCGGAATTTATGGCTGGCTGCTGGCCAACTTTGTGTCGGGACCGGGCTGGACAGGTTATGTGATGTTGATTGCGTTGATGGGAATGGTCATTACCTCGGTTGAGAAGCCACGACGTGCCAACTACGAGCGATTCTGGTACACCCACCACATGTTCATCGTCTTCTTTTTGTTCTGGGCCATGCACGGAGCGTTCTGCATGATTCAACCCGACTTCGCCCCGTTCTGTATCTCTGTCGGTACCCAGGCTGTCGGTGTCTTCTGGCAGTACTGGATGTATGGAGGCTTCGTCTACTTGGCTGAGCGTGTGGCTCGTGAGATGCGTGGCCGCCACAAGACCTACATCTCAAAGGTCGTTCAGCACCCCAGCAATGTCTGTGAGATTCAGATCAAGAAGGAGCACACCAAGACCCGAGCGGGACAGTACATCTTCTTCAACTGCCCGGAGGTCTCCATCTGGCAATATCACCCGTTCACGCTGACCAGTGCGCCCGAGGAGGATTACATCTCCATCCACATGCGTGTGGTTGGTGACTTCACCCGGGCAGTTTCGAAAGCTTTGGGCTGCGAGTGGGACAAAAAAGCTGGAGGCTCTGCGGTGGTTGGCGTCAACAACGAGAACAACGATGTCGATCCCGCCCTGCGACGAGTGCTCCCCCGAGTCTACGTTGACGGTCCCTTCGGCTCCGCTTCCGAGGACGTGTTCAAGTATGAGATCTCGATCCTGTGTGGTGCTGGTATCGGTGTGACACCCTTCGCATCTATCCTGAAATCCATTTGGTACCGAATGAACTACCCGCAGAAGAAGACACGGCTCACAAAGGTCTACTTCTTCTGGATCTGCAGAGATTTCGGATCATTCGAATGGTTCCGCTCGCTGCTGCTCGCCATCGAGGCTCAGGACGTCGACAACCGTATCGAGATTCACACCTACTTGACTGCTAAGATCAAAGCTGATGACGCAACGAATATCATGATCAACGACGCCAACGCCGACAAGGACGCCATCACTGGTCTCCGTGCGCCGACCAACTTTGGCAGACCCAACTGGGATATGATCTTCCGTGGTATCAGGAAATTACACACGCCGGCCGAGGCGGGTGTCTTCTTCTGCGGTCCGAAGGGTCTTGGTAGCACGCTGCATATCTTCTGCAACAAGTACAGTGAGCCTGGGTAAGTTAATTGTTACTATTGTCCAGGAGACATGCACTAATTATTCGGATAGCTTCTCATTCGTGTGGGGTAAAGAGAACTTCTAAGCTCCTACTCGACCGACCGATCGCTTTTCCTTTTTCTTCATCCTCTTTGCGGACAGAGTAAATCGTTGGCCAAGGCTCTTCCCCGCCTCAAGTCGATAACTTTTCTCCTCGGTGCGCCGGACGCAAAAAGACGAAACTGATTACTGCTGCATCATGTGTGTGTGACATATTGGCTTATTCTCTCCATCGCTTCTACGGAGTTTTGTTGGTATACAGGTGTCAACGTCGGCGGGTCCCATCTATCTGTCAATCTAAATATGGACTACGGAGCAACAAGACATGACGGTCTGGAAGAAGCTGCAGCAAGAGAGTCACATGGGGACGAGGAGATGGTGTCTTTTGACTGGCTGTACTAGTTTAGCCTTTCTGGAGATGCCGAGAGTCAGAGTGGCGGGAGAGGAAGTTGGTTTTGCATCGCGGGATGATAATCTAGATTCACAGTCTTCACTTTCATCCTTGCTCTGCTCTGCTCTGATGCCCAGTTCGCTTGAGTAGAAGAGCAGTGAAAAGAGAGAAAGATAGAAGCGGTATACCTTGTCACATATCTTCATACATGTATGTAGCGTAAACATATCCATTACATTACAATCTAGACTTCAATTCACAAGTAATCTGACTGCATCTGATGGGCTCTCCAGTTGGTGATCTGACTTGTGATACCTAACTTGACTACTGAGCGCAATTGCCTTTTTTGATCTACTACTTCACAGACCTAATTCATTGCCCTACCAAAACCATACTGAAGCCATTCCCGGACAAGACTCCGAGACTTCAGACGACGAAGATCCCCTTCATGCCTTCGCAGTTCGCTGGCGAATTGTCAGGGGAGGTTACGTCAGCCAAATTGCGTCCTTACGATTGGCTGCTGCGGAGGATTCGAGGTTCGAGGGGCGGGCCCCACCCAACTTCACACGCCCCGAAACGCGCAGAGTCTTGGAAACGGGAGAAATGGTTCGATTTCGACGTAAGGTGCATAGGGCTCTTGTTTTGTGTCTTGTTTGCACTTCTTTGCACGCCTGATTGCTGTACTCTCTCTATACACTGTGCGAGCGAGCGAGAGATGGGACGTGGGAGGGCGAGTGCGTGTTGATTGGGCGGGTATCAGATGTCAAAGGGCATGCTATGGGACTTGAGGATGGGAAAGTTGGATGGTGGAATGGGAAGCTGGTTAGGGACTTAGACGAGGTGCTAATTTTGTCTCGTAGCCGTCTGTTCTGAGAAGCATTGCCTTGGACTGCTGTAATGATAGGGTAGATAGCCTTGGTAGGAAACAATATGTGGATTGATTCGAGAGTTAGCGGCATACATGTGCGGCGGGCATGGCAGCGGAGGAGATTGTGGCGATGGTTCTAGTGAGATGCATTGCGTGTGAAGCAGCAAGGATAGATACAAGTGCATGGTCGATCTGAGTCTTTGTCTCATCATGAACTTCCATGTTTCCACATGTCTCGAGGCGGAGTTGCAAGGAAGGCCTGATGAAGTTTTCCGGGCAGTGATAGAGCTACATGGCTTTACATAGGCACCTGATCATGATTTAATGTCTACACTACATTCCATAAAAAGTCCTCTTATGATCAATAGGCCCTTTAGGAACTCTTAGCTATAGAGAGGTCTTTTTCGATCTGGAAAAGTAATTCCCAAAGCTCGACAGCAGAATTCCTACGACACTCGCGGCGATCGAAATAGTAGACCAGGCGCTCGGGCCCTGCGAAGTACACGTACAGACAGCCGTCGCCGTGTTGCTAAGCGCCTTGAAGACGCTGAGGTCAAAGGCGTCTTCCTCGGAGTGCTGCCATTTCGCCGGCTCCGGCATTGGCCGGTTGGGCGAAGGGTACAACTGGTGGTAGATGGGCAGCAGTGTGGGGATGGTGTTGGGGAGTCAATTCACACCATTGCCGTATCTTCTATCATGTTTTTGAGATCGCGAATGTGTAGGTGTGAACAATGAATGGAAGGTTGATTGCGCCTCGCAGCATTGCAAGTGGGCTGAGAGGACTTATATGAATAAGCTGAGCCACTGAATCATAGTTAGGCAGTAAGGCTCATCCAGCACAGCCTCAATAGGCCAATCAATGCCATGCAATCGCATGTGTTTTGATCTCTCGTGATTTGCTTGAGCAGTTGAGTATGTAGTTGTATGTAACAAAGACGAATTCGATCATCATTGTGCCGATGCTGTCTGGAGATGCAGGAAGGCATGCAGGCCATCAATTGACTGATTGAGTTGCGGGGATTGCATGGCTGACACGAGGTGCTTACCTAGGTACCTACCTATTAAGTAACCTTGGAACTATACGTACGCCTAACAACATTACGGAACTCCTACTTAGCCTTAATGCTCACATCTAACCAGCCAGAGAGAACCATAGACATGGATGTCGACGACCGCAAGTCATTGGCCCCGCTCATCTACCGTCTGCCATTTGAGTTGCTGGCACTCATTGCATGGTTCTGCCCTCGCCAGCAGGACGTGTCTGCCCTGTCGCGAGCCAGTCGACGCCTGCACAAGTCTGTTGGCCGGCTCCTCTATGAGACCCAGGTATCTCAGGAGAATTATGATGTCGTCTTCTGGGCTGCCGAGTTTGGCCGCACAGGGACATTGAAGCGATGGATCTCTGCATGCGATCTCGAAGGCACCCGGCACGCTCCGTTAGACGTCTACTCCATCAACCGCGACGTGGACCGCGGTGGCAGGACGGTACGATACATTCCGGGGCCATTCGATCTTAGGGACCGACAAATGCATTCGCGCTTCTGGACGCCCCTGCACCGCGCCGCGCAGTTCGGCCACCTGGACACGGTCGACTTTCTGTTGGACCACGGGTGCGACGTGAATGCGCAGTCCCTAGGCCTCTCCCCGCACGGCCTGAGCTGCTTCCGCGATGCCAGGGACCGCGCGAATGCTCAAGTCGACGGGTGCGTCACCCTGGCGCCTTTGCACCAGGCCATAATCTCCAAGCAGGCCGGAGTCGCCAAGCGATTGCTTGAGAGGGGTGCCGAGGTCAACATCATGCTGCTTCGTCGCGAGGAGCCCTGCGGCGTCTCGGCGCTTCACCTCGCTGCGGCACATGGACTTGCACAGACGGTGACTGACCTCGTCGAGGGCGGGCATGCGGATGTCAACCAGCCTGACAAGGATGGTCTGCCGCCAATGCTCTACGCTGCGGAGCACGAAGCTAATCTCCAATGCATGGGCGCGCTGAGGGATTTGGGCGCTGACCTCAACATAGAAGTCGGTGGCGACGCAAAGCAGCCGCTGCTGGCTACACTCATCGAAAGAGTGAGGTGGAGAGCGGCAGCAAAGCTTATCGATCTGGGAGCTAGTGTGGATGTTGTAGGCGGGACGTCGACACTGCTGGAGTTGTGCGAGAGGGCGAAGATGTCGGTAATATACCCCGATACACTCGATCTTGACGCATGGGATAGCTTGGTCACACGGATCAAAGGGTCATCCCCCACTTTTGAAAAGCCTCAAAGTCGCGTCAAGAAGTTTCTGGCTCTTGCACGGAGAGAGAAACAACGAGCTCCTGGGGCGGTAAACTTTGAACAGCTATCAAATTAGACTAAGCAGCATGGGAAACACACGCCGCATAGGTTGAAGGAGAAAGCTTTGAACGAGGCGTTAGGTAAAATATATATTGGGCTGGTTATACAAAATCTATAGCGAAAAGTAGACCCTTGGCGACCGGCATCAAATATTGATCATGGCCGGTTTGTCTGGCCGCATATCTTCATCATCATGGAGATGAAATGCTAGCTCCTGCATGATGTTGACAGTCTGAACCGGACGGTCGGTGAAATCGCAATGCCCCTCATCCGGTAGGCAGCTCGATAACAATGTCGACCGTCCCTTATATCCGAAGAGAACTTTGATTGACGTTTGCGAAGCGTGATATGTTGCCTGAAGCGCCGATGCAAAGGATGTGATGAATGGCGATAGCTCCGGGCCGTCCTCTATGAGATCCATTCGATCGACGATTATTACAATGCGCATCCCATGGTTGAGAGCAAGTTCCAATACGACTTTTGCAATATTATCAATCAGATGTTGACCTGTCTCAGTTACATTGGATCCATTGTCCATTTGGATGGTGCTGAAACCAGGAGGAAGTGTGATGCTGCCAAATTCTGAAGAGCCCCCAAGCGACATTAAGCTCCGAAGTAAGCTTCGGAGCATCTCCAAGAACCCTTCAACTGGCTTGCCGTACGTTTCAGTTGGAAAACTGTATATGACTTTGTGGCAACGCGCAAGATAGTAGACCATCGCACATGTGAGAGCAGAAGTTTCGTCATCTGCAGCGTCTGAAGTTTGAAGTAACAGTATGCTCGGATCGTCTTCATTCCACCACATCGAAATTGCTTCCGGAACACGGGAGTCGCCGTAGAAGTGAAAGGCAAGGCCTATGTTATCTTGAAATATTTCTATTTGTGTGGTTGATGTCATTGACTCGGCAGAGCGAGTTGTCAGAATCTGCTCAACAGGAACATCCTCCAGTCTTTGGGACTCTGGTTGAGGATGACTGTTCACCGATCTCAGAACCTCCTCGCCTCTTTTTTCCGCTTTGTTGATGACAGCCTCAATAGATGAAGAGTATACGTCGGACAGGATGCTAGACAAGAATTTGGGTGACTCGTACGTCAAGTAATTCAAATTGCGATATAGCTCAAATGTCTCGTTAACAAGGTCATTGAGCATATTCTTATCGTGCGCCATCCAACGTCCTTTGTCTTTAACTTTCTTTGAGGCGCTTTTGACTTGTACCAAAAGCTTGGAAAATGATTTCTCGCTGCCACCGTCTTTGGGGATCTTGTTGTAGTCTCTTAATCGTTCCAGTGCTTTGCGACGTGAGTCGTGGAGTCGCGATATGATCCGGGCGATGAGAGCCTTCCTGCCTGGGTCGAAAGAGTGAAACTTTCCATCTTCGCGATCTGGGCCCCAGTAGTCTCCCCAGTCCGTGAGCACGAAGTGCGATGCTTCAAGCCGGAGCAAGAGTCCGTCGCGGTGACCCGAGTCATCCTCAACGATTTCCAATATAACGCCTCCAAAGTCGACTATGCCTTTCCAGGCAAGAATCACACCTGCGATGGCAAGAGCAGTTTCCATCAGAGATTGGAAAAACAAAGTCAGTCCATTATCTGATTGGAGAAGATGCTCGGGATTTTCATTAGGTTAAGCCTTTCTTGTAGCGATCGTGAGATGGAACGCTAGTTTTCATATAGGACTGTCGTGTTGGGTTGTCAATCAGGCTGCCTCAGCATGAGCTGCATTGGCAGTGTTCAATGGATACTTGGGGGCCGTAGAGGCGAGAGGACTGCTTTGGGCTGAGTGTTACCGTTATTCGCGGTAATAACCCTGTAAGTATTTGCCAATACAAATACGATTTACGCGATGCCCAAGCAGCCTACAGGCTCCTTCGAATCAGCGACGCCGATCCTACAGCCTGCATGAGACAGGCCATTGCCCCTGCTGTCACAGCCCCCAAAGCTGAGCCTGAGAGTTAGCCGCTTATGCACCCAGTCCACCCTCAGCATATTCTAGTGTGGCTAGTTGCGATATTGAATTATTATACCTGTCTCCCAAGCCAGTCTCGCCAATGTCTCGTGGCCTTTTCTCGATCTATCAACACGCTTGGCCGCGCTCAGGAGAGTCTCTATAACTCACACTTCATAAGATTTACCTAACAGGCATCAGTGATTACCGACGTAGATCAATTGGAAGGTTAGATCACCGTCGAAATGGCCTCTACGCCGGGACATATCGACGAAGGTCAGAATCTAGGTCAGATGAGTGGTGGAATGCAGGCCCGCACAAGTCGAGCACCTCCCAACTCCTCTGTTCCTTTGGTGGTTTCTTCATCCGCAGGGACTCACGCATTGGGTCGAGAACATGGTGGTCTAAATCTAGTGGACTATGGCGCAGATCAATTCGATTCACTGAACTATAATGGTGGTGGTTACTACGGCAGGGCTGGCGAGGTATTACCTAGCACGGAGGCAGACGCCCCGAAAGCCCAGCATAAAGTCTCAGACGACAAACGACAAGCACACGAAGGTGTGCTATATTGTTTAATGACTCAAGAACAGAAAGGTGGAGCTTGGCAACAGTATTACAAAGACCAGCCTTGGAAGGGTGTCGTGGACGGTCTCTCCAACTCAGAACTCGACAAAGAAGTGGATCAAACAACAGTGATTACATACTGCGCTTATGCAGTGGTTGAAAATAGAATTCCAAGGCTCGGAAATACAGCGCAAACATGGAAAGAAAACCCTGTCGATTTCGAGTTAGGAAGAGATGCAACTGTCATAAGTTATGACTGGCCGTCACTGATCCTCAATTCCCAAAATCTTGTTGAAGTCATGAAGTTGCTATTGGATTATTACCCAGGCCAGTTAGGGCGTTACGACTTTTTCAAAAGCGACCAGGACAACTTCGTTGCATTGATGTATTATTTCGGCGAACTGAAGGAGTATCTCAAGACATACCAACAATCAAACCCGTCAGGCCCGTTGAACTTAGAAATCGGAGATTGTGGAGCCGAAGAGATCCCCAAGTTGCTACAGGGACAGTTAGACCTAGGCGAACTGGCTCAACGTCGCTGTAATGAGTCAACGGCCAGGGATATCGCAATCTTGCTTCGGCTTCTGGCCCCTATGTATCGAAACAAAGTGGCACCTATCTTTCCTCCCCTATCAAGCCCCGAGCCACTTATTAACTACGAGTCTCTTTGGTATTTATTCAGACCGGGCACATACATTTATGTGAACCACTCAGCCTTCCTCCAGGATGGATTATACGACCTTCAGGGACCCACAGGGAACAATGACAGGTCAGGCTGTGTTGTTGTGAACTGGCTATATAAGCCAAAGCAAGCAGGCATGAATAACACTCTACAAGAAGGCGTACATGATTGTATGGAGATTTCTGCATGGAGTATAGCATACACCGGCACGAAATTTCAACGTGTAGCACATGCAGCCATCATCCAGAGCTTCAAGGGGTTCAAGCCGGTGCAAAGTCTTCCAATCATTCCTGCTCTCCTACAGGACCAGCTGGACGGTGGTGCATTCCGCAATAAACTGGAAAACATGGGTCGCAAGTACCTTTCTATTCTAGCCGAACCACGCAAAGTAGCATATCGTGAGTACGACGATCCGGTTCGGGGATATCAAGGTCCAATCATTGTTGATTCAGACGCGTACAATCAACAAAGAACGCCAGTTGGATATGGCCAACGGGCAGGCTACCCTGGGCTCCAACTGATTGATGATGGAGGGGGTGGGAAGAAATTCGCTGATATTACGAATTTTGACACCCATAACAGCCAGGACTTCCAGAGAATCGACGAAGTATATCGATTATTGCCGTCGCAGATTGGTGGTCTTGCTCTGAAATCAAAAAGCTGGTTGGTTTTTGACATGGACAAGATCAGTGACGGTCCCCCAATCTCTCCTCCCAATCAATTGGGATCAGAGTTGGTCTTAGTACGAGACATCGATAAAGAAATTCTTCGTACGGTGCGCCCAAAAGGCGAACAGCGAGTTGCAATGAGTTCGGACTTCATTGCCGGCAAGGGCGAAGGTCAAATATTCCTCCTCTATGGACCGCCTGGAACGGGCAAAACACTGACTGTCGAGTGTGTGGCAAACGATACCGGGCGTCCACTGCTCACTCTAACAGCCCAGGACTTGGGAGGGACCAGTTTTATGGGACAACCCGTCAATATGGGCTTGCATGGCAATTCGGAGACTGTCCTCCGAACCTGGTTCTCATTGGCTGCGAAATGGGACGCGATCCTCCTTATTGACGAAGCAGACCTGTTTCTCGAGCAAAGGCGAGAGGGAGACCTCGACCGGAACAGTCTCTCTACTGTTTTTCTCCGAACGATGGAGTACTACAAAGGTGTTCTGTTCCTGACCACGAATCGACCAGGCCATCTTGATGATTCATTCATCTCCCGGATAACATGTCCAATTGCTTATCTCCCTCTGTCAAAGGAGACAAAAGCAAATATCCTGGACAAGTTAGTGCACAAATTCGAAGAGACGGGAACTATCTCAGTGGACACCTCAGCTACCGATTACCTCATTGAAAATTGTGACAACCTCAATGGACGCGAGATTCGTAACATCCTACAGAACGCTGTTTCAAGTGCAGAGGTCAGTTTACATGAGCCGGCGAGGAAAAGTCACACAATGCCGCAACAAAGGGGCAAAGACATGGTGCGAGTCAAAATGATCCATGTTAAGGCAGCAGTGGAGCGCCAAAAAGCGTTCCAAGAGTATCTGAAGCAGGTCAAGGGTGACAAAGATGAATTGACACGGGCGCGGAGAAAACAGGACTATCTTGTTCCACCATAAGTCCGTGAACAGAGTTTAGAAGGGTCGGACATTATCACATATATGTGATTGGTACTCTGATCTGAGTGTACGACTTCAACGTTTACTGCAATGGGACAGGATTAAGTCTTCAAACGCAGAGACCAATGAAATGAACGAATAGAGATTTGAGCCATGTGAAATGAGTTTATGAACAGTATAGAAAAGCCTTTGCGAGACCTTAAGACGTTCGATTTTGGCGTTTGGTAGTTACGTGCGAAATCCCGTGGTTATCTGTATCAGAAAGAAAGAAATTGATCAAGATGGCGTAAAATCTATTAGTGTAGTCCAATCTTGATCGATTTCCAGCATCGAGGAGTCGGACCACAAACCCATGCTATCGTTGGAATTGTTTCCGACACCCCAGGATGAGTCGGCTGAGATTAAGGGGGGAGTTTCAGGTCTCCAATACTCGATATTGTACGGATCCGTCGACAAAGGTAGAGTTCTGTCGTTTGGTGGCGGAAAGCTTGATTGGATGGGCTCAGAAGAACCGCCGCTACTCTGCGCGAACGGGAATTGTGCGGATGCAGGTTTGGGATCCAAGGGCCGCTTGACGACGGTGCCAAAATAGGGAATGCGAATGCCGTTGGATTGGCGGAAGGTCGATTGCATAGTGACAATCTCCCTGCCTGATAGGAACTGGATCGTCTCTCGAGATTGACGCGCAATTCTACAACCCTTTATCTCTTGCTTCTCAAGGATGCCCTCCGTAACAGTAACTAGATCGGAGTCCTCCTTGGAATTCTGAGATCCCATCTGTTCTGATGGCCGAGATGTGCATATCATTAGAACGACAACAGCGGTGAAAGCGATAAAATCGCATGTCCTGCACTCATAGAGACATGAACCGTAAACCTCGCATCGAAACGTGTTATATCGTCTCAACAGTTCGCGAGCCGCCTCCATGGACTTAAGCCTGCTGACGTGGTAAGAAGCTTCTGTAGAGGACTGTCCAATGAATGGAAGATGAATGTATAGTTTGACGTGGAAGAAGTAAAACTGCAGCACAAGTCTTTGCCTAAGATCGTCCGATTCTGCATCATGAGGTTCGCTTGGTACATCCCACCAACTATCTGGCATAACTGTTGCCACTTTGATCATCTGCTCGTCCAGGTCCATGGCATAGGCAAACGATGGGCTGTTCGGTGACACATCCCGGTCTATAACCTTCCCGGCGAGCAGAGCAGCACTGAAGCTGAGACGAAGCATTGGAGACGGCGATGTCTTGATAATATTTGCCACCGTGTCGCCAAAGTGCATATCGTTGAATCCGTAAGGAAGACCAATTAGCATGCTGGTCATGCGATCGCCAAGGTAGATTTCCCACCAGATGCCGCTCTGCGCCGGAGATTTGGCATCTATCTGGTACAGGCCCTGAAAAGTCCGTTAGAACTGACCGTGGGTTGGATTAGAATGCACGATACCATTACCTGCGCGAATGTCATGGCTTTCCGCCACAACATCCATGCTTTTCGAGGTTGACCAATGTCCTTGTGCACTTTGGCTAGTAGTACTAGACACCCCAAGCCTTCGACTGTAGTCATATATGTGAACTCTGATGTGACCAGACTCTCAACGAGGGCATATAAATCGTCGCCGTCGGATGCACTGCGGGCGAAAGCAACGGCAAGAGTGCCCAGATCGCTCGGGTTTCCGGTTGTATAGACTCGTGCTGCAAAGTCTTCTATGGATTCGGCGGCTGGTGCTCCAGAGAATGCACGTATTTTCATTCGGTAGTTACGCCACCAAGCTCCATTGTTCGCAAACATCAGAACCATGGCATCATAGCTAGGTAAGGCTGCGCGTAGTGTCTCGCAGATGAGTTTCGCTTTGACAACAGGGTCCCCTATGGCATTTACATTGCTTGGCAAGGCTTTCATTTCGCTTGAGAAATCCGAGATATCGCTATGCAATACCTCAACGTCTTAGGATGGAGTTTGGCTAAAGCAGAGAGTAACTTACTTCAGCATTGCGAAGAACTGATACAATTGGAACTCGCTGGTCAATGCCATCACCTGGTGGGATTATGTCTGAATTCTGATCGAGTTGCTGGCTGGGCAACGGCGCATTCTGCTTCTGTGCTGTTTGGCCTGCTGCCCTCAACGGTATGGCTCGCACAGCGGATGAGGCCCGGTTTACAACATTTATCGGTTCCCTTTGACCGACACATCGAGATCCGCGAATGATACATGGACGACAGCTGGAATGCTCTTGGCTAAAGTAGCAACGTATTTTGCGACGGCGGCCTAGCCAGGAGGATTAGTATGAGTCAAATAGGATTGAAAGACTGTCGTTGCTTGAATTAAGGACAGAAATCGGGAAAGAAACCTCATATCGCACATTCAACGCAGCTCCGTGTGCCTTTTCGGATCACTTTCGATGGCCACGGGAAGGATAGGGCGGGCAAACTGGATCCGGGTTCAGCCATTATTGTGTATGAAATATTGCTATGTATGAAGAACGGCACTCTCCAGGTCGCCGTACTCTGGACTCGAAGAAACGCCGACCCTAAGTGGAGAAGGCGGACAAACAGGGCCAGATGGTTGGCTAACACAGGCGTTTCCGTCCATTGCTCCGTCCTCCGTCCGCACACGTGATCGAATCTCGGGATTTCCCAGCGACGCAATTGGACATTGGTCAGCCCAAAGACTGATAGAGTTTTCTGGGGTTGCTGGGAATGCACCACCAGCTCGGACAAGAGCGAGCTACCGTAGACCGGAAATTCGCCAAGTCAACACAAGAACAACCGGCCCGGACGAACGACTTGCGTAGAACGTCTGAGAATAAAAGTATAAATAGACATAACCTATTACACTGTGGGCTTACTTATTCTTGGCCATCACAGATTTGGGCACAGTTCATTGATCATTGCAACATAAACATTTGATTTAAGATATACTCTTCTTTCCACGAAATATCACCAACCTTCACGATGCAATGGTTTATCACAGGCTGTTCCAGTGGTCTCGGGCTTGAATTAGCACGAGCTGTCTTAGACGCGGGCCAAATTGTAATTGCGTCCTCTCGTCGGCCAGACAAAACACCAAGCTTAGTGGCCGAGATCCAAGGGCGGGGTGGTCAATGGATAGCTCTCGATACAGCCGGCCCCGATGTTGAGAAGGTCATCGCAGAAACTGCTGCCAAGTACGGTCCAATTGATGTGCTCGTTAATAACGCAGGATATGGCACAGTAGGCCCACTGGAGACTCAGTCTACGGGAATCATGCAGAAGATGCTGGCCGCGAATTTGTTTGGGCCAATTCGTGCATCGCAGACCATAATACCGTCTATGCGAGAACGAAGAGCTGGAACCATCGTCAATGTGAGCAGCGGCGAGTTTTGGTTTGCGCACGCAGGTATCGCTATCTACGGCGCCTCCAAGTTCGCCGTCGAAGGAGTATCCGAAGCGCTTCAGAAGGAAGTTGCCAACTTCGGCATCCGGGTCTTGCTCGCTGAGCCTGGGGGTATGCGCACATCCCTCATTGATCCAGCTAAGCCAGAGCTATTTGCCGCGATGCCTGAGACATACAAGGACACCATGGTTGACCACACTCTAAAAGGGCTGTCGATGCTACATGGAAATCAGAGTCTGGACCCTAAAAGAGTCGCTGCTGCGATCGTAAAGGAGGTTCTGGACCCGACACTCAGTAAAGATGGCAAGCCTATGCTGAGAATGCCCCTCGGAAAGGAGTCTATAGGCGGGATGAGGAGTAGGGCTGACGAGTTCAAGGAGACAGCAGAGGTCTTTGAGACCCGCGCACTGGAGTGTGACTTTCCAGAGTGAATAAGCTAGAAGATTGACAGTATAAGACTTGAAGCAGGGTTGAAGGTAGATGATTTAGACAAATGAGACCAATCACAACACAAGGCTGTTCGTACTCCGCAGTAATCATCAATTTAGGTAATAGCTCTCAAGTAAAATAGAAACTAACTACCTCTTTGCTAAGAGCTAAGATTGAATTAAACAAATCTGTGTCAAAATCACTGCAATTATTAAACCAGAGTATCCTTTGCGTTCAGTTGGCTTGTTCGCTGCGACCTGTTCGGTATGACTTATCTGGTGTGACTTGCTCGGTATGGCCGGCTCGGGATAAACTGCTAGCTGCGCTCGTAAGGATTGGGTGATCTGCAGCATGGAAACGCACAGCCAGGTTCTCGCTCCTATGATAGGCCCAACAGCAGCAGCGGCAAAGGACTATTCGGCCATTATTGCGACATTCAATCCATGATCGCACATGATCGCACACCTCTAGAGTTTACTAAGGCAGCAAGTGTCGGTCGCCTTTATCTATTACCTTATCATCACGTCGAGACGTTACGCGGTAATGATTTGTTCTTCTTTACCCCGCTAACATCATCACTTCACTGTTCTCAACTGGTCTGTCCTGGACGGTTTTTAAATCGGCTTCAGGTCTTCGAATAAAGAGCCGTCACCTAGTCCCATAATTGTTACGATTGATCTGATCGCTATGAAGGAGAAAGCAGAAGCCCTTGCTACCTCAACTCCTATGTCGTTCACAAATGGACCTAGCTATGAACGAGATGTGCCGTTATCAAGGCGCCTCGGTTGGAAAATGCCTTGGTTGCTCGTTCCACTCGCGTTGGCAGCCTATTTGTTCTCAATAACCTATCCAAATTCATCATCCTGGATTGCTAATCGCCAACATACGCCGGTCAGCTCTCCGGCTATATGTGCGCAGCCGGCTGCACTTCTGCCTACAAACACAAGTTCGGAGCTGGACAAGGCCTATAAGTACCTGTCTGATTCTGCTTTCCGCAATGCCTCGGTTGAACGTTGGTCGGGAGCCGTGAAGATCAAGACGGAGACCTTCGATGATCTAGGAGAGGTGGGCGAAGATTCAAGATGGGAAGTTTTCTTCGATTTCTATGACTATCTCCAGAAGACTTTCCCGTTAACTCACAAAACTCTGAAAGTCGAAAAGGTGAATACGCATGGTTTATTATATACATGGAATGGCAGCGAGTCTCAGCTTAAACCCACGCTGCTAATGGCCCACCAAGACACCGTCCCTGTACCCGCTGACACTATTGACGCATGGACCTATCCTCCTTGGAGCGGTGTGTACGATGGCAAGTTTGTTTGGGGCCGTGGAGCGAGTGACTGCAAAGATCAGCTCACTGCCATCCTTGAAGCTACGGAGTTGCTGCTGGGAGCCGGTTTCCAGCCCCGGCGCACTATTTTGCTTTCCTTCGGCTACGATGAAGAGTCCTTTGGCTACCATGGCGCCGGCAACCTGTCATCTGTCATTCGTGATCGCTATGGTAGTAGCGGCGGCCTGGCCGCGCTGGTAGACGAAGGGGCGCGTTTCGAAAAAGCCTGGGGAACCCTCTTCGCGAAGCCTGCCACAACAGAGAAGGGCGCTACCAATGTCGAAATCGTCATCCGCACTCCAGGGGGGCATTCATCAATCCCGCAGGATCACACCGGTATTGGCATTCTCAGCGAGCTTATCACCGAGATCGAGGCCACCCAGTATCCCACGCACTTGGACGAGAGGAATCCTTACTATACACAGCTCCACTGTGGTGCAGCACACTCACCCGAGTTCCCTACCAAGCTCAGGAAGTTACTTGCACAGCGCCGACCTGCCTCATCTTTACAGCATGGGTGCCATGGTAGCGTCCGTCGCAAGCCAGACCATCTTGCACTCGAGGCTGCTAAACAGGGCCCGGACGTCAAGTATCTCATGCAAACTTCGCAGGCTGTTGATATCATTTCGGGTGGCGCCAAGGTCAACGCTCTGCCCGAGCGCGTTAGGGCCGTCATCAACCACCGTGTTAACATCGGCGAAACGATTGATGTCGTCCGCGATAGACTGACCCAGATCGCGAGTAATGTAGCCAACAAGTACAATCTCACTCTACATGCTTTCGACGGCAAGGAGGAGTCATCCTCGATTATCCTTTCGACCCGCGTGGGTTTTGGCCTTAATCCTGCGCCTGTTACGCCGGCTGATGGCTCTGGCGTCAGCCCATTTTCCATCCTTGCCGGCAGCGTTCGCGCCGTATTTGGCGAGGAGACTATCGTCAGTGAGTAATCACATTTCTTGAGATTGAGTCTACTTCATGCTCTCATCCCTGGTTAGAGTGCTCTCACGTCACCCTTATGAGACGAAGCTAAATTCGCCGAGTCCTGTCATGCTAAAATCCAAATGTATGCCGTATGCTGACCAGCTGGCCAAAGCTCCGGGTATTCTCACAGGCAATACAGATACGAGGTTCTTCTGGGACTTGACAGAGCACATCTTTCGCTTCGATCCAAGCTTCGACGCCGACGAGAGCGAGCCCGGTTTGGATGCAATTCATACTATAAACGAAAAGGCTAATGTGAATGGTCACATCAACTCTGTGAGGTTCTTCGTTCTGTTCATCCAGAACATCGACGAGGCTGAGCTCTGAGTAACCGCGGTCTTTATCGACGATAGTCTCGTGACTGGGTGGATAGGAAGGAGGGAATGAAGGCTTAGTTGACTGACTCTAACGCTGCCATTGGGTCATCCCAAAGAATCGAGAAACGCGGGTTTGTATGTTCCCGAGGGATTATAGAAGCAAAGAAGTTCAGCAAAGACGTAGAATGCTAGAATAGTGTTGACCACGATAGCATTTTCCAAGCCACGTCTGAATGTGTTTAATCTCGCTGGACCTAGGAGAAAACCCCAGATCGTGACAATGACTCCAAAACAAGCCACAATGTTGGTTGTGACGAATATCCATTGTGAAGCCCCTTCGGCTTTCCTAGCCTTGTCCAACACGGAAAAATAGCCAAAGCCAAGTACACCAGAGTTGAATATCGCGAATGCTACTATCCAACCATTGTTCATATGGAAAAGTTTGAAGGCAATGACCAGAATGATTCCAGAAAGGATCATAGGGGGAACAAATATAACTATGATAAAGGCGAGCATGTAGACACAAAGGACCGGCCCTTGAAAATATCCCTCTTCAAAGCTGGTCTCGTGGTGGAATAGAATTGCATAGAAGCTCCTAAATCCAGCACAATATCCAAGGTAAATTAAGGGGCCTGCAATCACTACTGAGATGATCACGCCAATCAACTTGTTTTCTAGCTCTACTTTATGTGTACAGGCTGTTTTGATAACCAAGACTGCCACGTTGTCGTCGAGTTCGTGAAGGTGAAAAAGATAGAGCAACAGCTGGACCGATGACCATCCCGTCAGAAGAAAGGCTGAAGCGACCCGGATGTCCCAGGGGAGTGTTATTGCAGAAAGTTTGACCATGACTACAAGGACAGAAAAGATGGTTACCAAATCCACCCATTTCTCTCGATGGGCCAGAACGTTTGTTCCAAGAGCTTTACGAAGTTGAGAGAGCTTTTCATCGGAAAGATTATCTTCCACCGTCATACCTGCTTCAAGCAAGCTCATCCGTCGTCGTGACACGCCAAGTTCCGGCTCGGGTGATGTCGCTACTGCTGCGCTCCTCTGCATTTCTATTCGGTCTGATGATTGGCCGGGCAATAGGTTGCTTGTTCGTACAGGCACAGTCCCACGACTCTCGGTTTCGGACGCTGTCTCGCTCAAGAAGCTTGGCGATAGCAGTCTTTTAAGCAGATCATGATTACCACGCTGGTCACCGTAATGATCGTTGGCTCGGAGGAGAAGTAGTGCCGCAGCATTTACATGCCAGTGCCTCTTCCATCGACGGTTTCGATCGCTGCTGATGCGATAGAATGGGAAGCGACGAGATAGCTCTGGAAGCGATTCCGCTCTTCACCGCCAAGCTAAACGCCTGCACCAAAGTGAAGTAGATCACAATAGCCTCGGACACACATGCCAAAGGATTGAGCCGCCAGAATACGAAAGTCCACGGCATGATCGTGTGGCAGTCGTCATCGTGCGGGGGACTGTAGAAAAGGCTCCCGTAAGGCTGTGTGAGCAAGCAGAGGCTAAGTGTGAGGAACATGCCCACCACATTTTCGAGTGAGAACTCGTTGTTAGAGGAGCATGAGGTTGCTGTTAAAGAGTCGGGTACACTCTGATTATTGGTCATCATTGCCATGATTATTGTATATCTTTAAATGTCGGAAAGGTGGAGTAGAGCATCCTCATTCATGTGCGTATCCAAGGCGGAGGGAGCCTACAATGCCCGCTTTTAAGCAACTCTGCAAGCAATGCTTGTTCAGGTCTACCTATGGATGTCTTTTAGTGCACATGGGGAAAATGTCTATATAGTCCCGGCCGATTCGTCATTCTACATAGAAAAAAAAACTAATAAAAGCACATCTGCCGCGTGGCCGAATCTTGGGGCTTTATGCTAGTTCTACTTGTAGTAACTGCTAAGCGTACGTGCGGAAGCACCTCACGATTGGGTCGTGACGACCACTTGTGGTGGCTAAGATGCGATGGAGGGTGGTGTAAGACATTATACAGGCAAATCGAACCTGTCATGTTGTGCGGATTTGGACCTGCTGATGCGGAGTTGTCTCATTGCAACCTTGTTGCGGCGCACCGCTCTGCAGCTGTAGCGCAATAATGGCTTGACTGCGCCCCAAGTCACAGCCCCCAAAAGAAACTGCCTACTTACCAGGTACTGTACAGTTTATTGAGTACAGTACCTAGGCGTCTTTGCTGCATGATAACATGGAATTGGCCGCAACAGGGAACTGACGAATCGCATCGACAGCCCTTTCTTCCGTCCATCTCAGCTTGAAAAATATAGGCTACTATGACATTATTCTGGAGTGTTTGACTATTGACCGCGTCTCTGTCAATTCTGCACGTTTCATGCTCACACAATGACTCCGAATTCGGCCGCGAGAACCCTTATCGAAGACATAAGCAATGGAAATACTCCAAATGGAAGGATTGGGGGCCATATCGGTGAGAAGCTGCAGCAGGCTCTAACTATGTACCAATATTCATTCCTTTTGGCTCCAAATGACTGCTCCTAATCAATACACAGTCTATCTGATCAGCTATACGATAAAGACAGTCAGTTTTTGTTTGAATTGATTCAAAATGCCGATGACAACAAATACGAATGCGAAAGCCCGACTCTGAGCTTTACGTACAAGCGGGGGAGCCTAAGAGTAGATTGCAACGAAGTTGGCTCACAGAGAGCAGTGTTCGGGCAATTTGTGATATTGGTAAGAGCACAAAGGCTGGGCTTGGCAGATCTATCCGTCACATTGGCGAGAAGGGGATTGGATTCAAATCGGTCTTCAAGGTTGCTACAGCGATCTATATTTCCTCACGCGACTTCACCTTCAAATTAGACCGGTCTCAAGGCAGCATTGGCCTTGTTGCCCCCACCTGGGCTGATTTCCCTGAATCAAAGATACCTGGCTGTACCTCATTCTACCTCCAACTCTCAGAGAGTTGCGATGAAGCAAAAATCATCGAGGACTTTCAAACGCTCAGCCCCCAGGTGCTTATTTTCACTCGAAAACTGAGAAGAATCGAAATTAGAGTCGAGCAGGGCGCCCAGAAAGTTTAGAGTGAAGTCCTTTGGCGCAGCGATATCCATGAGAATGGAAGTACAATCAGGCTGTTGCACAGGGGAAGTACAACCTCGCGTTATGTTGTTACCACACATAACCTGCCCCAACTACCAGAAGAGGAGAAGCGGCCTGGCTGTTCAGAATCCCAGATCTTGTTGGCCTTTCCAATCTTGGAT
This sequence comes from Phaeoacremonium minimum UCRPA7, assembly GCF_000392275.1. NCBI lineage: Eukaryota > Fungi > Ascomycota > Sordariomycetes > Togniniales > Togniniaceae > Phaeoacremonium > Phaeoacremonium minimum. The sequence goes on from NW_006921015.1 coordinate 115,947, forward strand.
TTAGAGGTGTCGCCCGCATTGAACACCCAGCCGGTCTTCGCCTTTCTACCGATCCGAGACGATGGATTTAAGGTTAGCCCACCGCTGAGCTTTTCACGTCAGATAAAATTAGGCAATATTAAGTGTATAACCAGTTTCTGCTCCAAGGCGACTTTATACTTACGGCCAGCCAAGAAGAAGTAACCGATGCACCGTGGAACCGTGCCCTTCGGGACGCATCAGTAGATGCATTTGTTAGCGCCATTCACCACTTTGACTCTGTATCGCTTCGGTATTCTTGGACTTCAAATTGATCCCGATTATAACATCAGTGCGCTCAAAAACGTCCCCCAGGAGCAGCTTCAGATGAATGCCTGCCAATCTCCTAGCTTCTTCAAGATTGCATTTCCTTTGGAAGATCAGGGCAATATCTTGTTTTACTCCTACAATCGTCTAGTTCAAGACGAAATACGCTTACTTCTGGTACACCCCGGAACCGAAGATGATCAATTTCGTGCTGTCGTTTTTCAAACACCCCTTCAACGTGCAAGCAGCTTCCAAGCAGTCTCGTATACTTGGGGCTTTACGGAGCTGTCTCATTTGCTTTGGACCCCAGAAGGTAGTGTCGAAATGACGTTGTCGATGTATTCGACTTTACACTCCTTACCACACGAGACACAACCGTTACTGCTATGGGCCGATGCGGTCTGTATCAACCAGAAAGACATTAAAAAAAATGTCGAGCAAGTCCGCATCCTCCCGCATATTTCCAAGCGTGCAACATGTGTTCTTGCCTGCTTGGGAACTGACGAGAATGGCGACCGTGCCTTAGAGGCGCTAATGCAAGTTCGTGTCAATGAAGCTCTAGGGACTTTACCCGAAGAATGGCCATAGGAGCTCGCAACGATACCTTCTCACTGGGTCAAGACAGGCACACCACCAGCAGATGATCCCATCTGGGAACACATATTGAATTTTTTTGAGCGACCATGGTTTCGAAGAGCGTGGATCATTCAAGAGGTTGTCACTGCAGTTAGCATACGAGTAATATGCGGCAAGTGGATGGTGGAGTGGAACGACCTGTTTACCGCTATCAAAATCATTGAACGTGGTTCGCAAACTCTGCCGACTAAACCGTGCACGGTACCAAGCATAACGTGGAAAATGTTTCTACAACTAGCAACGCAGTGGGAACTCGAGGCCCAACATCAACGCAGACCCATGCATGAATTACTCGAGAACTTTCGCTATACAGAATCGACTCTGCAGCACGACCAACTTTTCTCCTCCTCGGGCTTGCCATTGATGGAAATAAGCCGGAATTTGTGCTTGATTACGATATCAGTTTCGAGTCTCTTGTAAGGCAATACAGTTGGGCGTTCATTAGGCAGGGCAAAGTGATGGACTTGCTTCACTGTGCTGGACTCGGTAGACCGCCAGGGGTGAAGATTCCATCCTGGATTCCAGACTGGACAACCCAAAGGCAGAACAGTCTTCGTTCATTATCAGGCCAAGGGATGCCATGCGCTGCTTCAAGACTTACTGAGCCTCGAATTGATTACGCCCAGGCCACTAATGACTTTGAGCTAAGAGTGCATGGCGTCAAGGTCGACACAATCACGGCTGTGAGTACTACATCGAACTTACCGCAAGAGCTCGTATCGTACCTAAATGAGATCGATGAGATGGTCAGACTCGCTTCACCAACTCAATATGAAGACCTTAGGTGGCAAGTGCCCATTGCAGGAGCTCTCAAAGAGCGAATCAAAGGTCATGACATGCATGATTCATATATGGCATTGTGTGAGTATATAGGTAAGAAGCCTAAAAAAAGTAAGAACAAGAAAAGGCAACGGAAAGGAGTTGGTGAAAGATTAGGGTCTACCAGAGATAAAGATGCGCTGTGGTTGTCGGGCCAGAACTATTTCCTTGCACTTCAGGAAAACCTGGCTGGGTGGAAGTTTGTACTAACTGGAAAAGGGTATCTTGGAGTTGCGCCACCACAAGCACGAAAAGGGGATAGAATTAGCATTTTTGACGGGGGCGTGGTTCCTTTTCTCCTTAGAAAGAGCAAGGCTTTCACAGGTTCTTTCTATCTGGTTGGGGAGTGCTATATCCATGGGTTTATGAATGGCGAAGGATGTAACTTGGGTTTGCCTGATGAACTGATTAAATTACGCTGATTGAAAACACCGAGATAGAGCGATCCCTAAAAGAAAGAAACGATTGGTAACCAGGGGTTTCTTCTCGTTTATTCACGAGAGGTTTTGAACCCTGGGAAACCAGTATCACCGGTAACTTCAACAATCTGTTTCAAGCCTCAGTTCAATTTGATCCCCACAAAACAGCTAAATATGATTGGTATTTACAATCTATAATTTGTTCAGCATGCCTGTCCTTCTGTGACAATTGATATACTCAAACAATTGTTGCTCTGGCTCAAGAACAAGCACCTCATGGAACAATCTCAAGCTCATCTTGTCACCCAGCTTCTTAGCGTATTTGGCGAATTCACCAAAAATGGCTATGTGAGTTGGATGGCTTTTGCTCCAGCTTTCCAGAGATCCAAGACAATCAAAATATGCCAGCCCAAAGGTCCGATCTTTCTTAGCTTGAAGATTTACGGGATCGACAATATCCATAAACCGGCAGCTGATGCATCCCACCTCATCGCCGTTATCTCGGAGATATTGCATGCCCTTGGCAAGTGTCGGGTGCATTGAATCCAGGTAAAGATTGCGCTCCTCGGGAATTGTTGCTGACCAGTCTTGACCAGATCTAATGACTGCAAGGTTTCTTGTGCCAGAGATACGGACGCGTTGTCGAGCCTCTCGACTCTTCGAGGACAACTCCCCACATGGAATATAAGCCGCCTGTTTATCGAGACTGTCGACTTGAGAGATAGGAAGGCGATCTCGCATACTTCCCCAGTAGACGTGCTCTTGAATTGGGCCACTGATGCTCTCTCTCAAATGAGCTGCGCCTTCTGGGACTGTTGTGGAGAAGACCGTCTCAAAACGTTCGATAGTAGGAAAAAATACCTCCAAGAACCAACCCTGTTGCTGTTGAACTTCTCGGTCTACAGTGGCCCACCATTTGTGGAATCCACTTGTTGTTGACCACTCCTCAAAGGCCACTCTACTCGGCCAATAAGCTAAAACAGCAATGTTATAGAACCCATCCATATCTGTCTCGGCAGCGACTTCGAAGAATCCGGGACGTGAGCCAACATCCACTATGTCCGAGGTAACATATGAAGAAATCGTTTCGACAGCCTGACCATCGTACACATCTCTCGCTGCGTATTGAGCGCCAATGACAGCCAAAGTCAAGTCTTTAGTGTCTCTTGGAAAGCGCGAAGTGTATAGCTCAAATGGAGGCTTAAATCCTGGAGGAGTCTTTGCGGATAATGTACGTTCTGTCTTGAGCCATGCCGGAATTGCAGATTCTAGCTCCATCTCAACCGTCGAAGTTTTTCTTTTCTTGTTGACAGTATTACTGGACTAGCTGGGCCTCAAAACTCCTGACAGCTCGTGGACATTTATCTTGCCAGACCACATCCTCATTTCACTCTGCGGCCAGATTTGGACTACTAGAGAAGGGCGGGACCTCATGGTGGATCCACACTACGGCTATTGAGGGCTCCCTACCAAGATTGTAATAGATGTTATTCCGGCAGCCGTGGTAGTACCAGACGAGAAGAATCGTACTACTATTCTGCCATGAAATCATGACTCTTCTCACTAATTAACCTCAAGCACCCCAGCGAAAAGTCTTAACACATTGATTTTGGATGTGGATGTGGATTGGTCGAGCAGATAGGATAAAGCTGGCCCGGGGGTGGGTCCACGCCCCTTGCGGATCTACGCAGGCCTAACCCCACATCATGGAGCCAGTGAGACTCGACTTGGGCGTCATCCATATCGAGCCATTGGCCAATGAGATGCCAACCTGTGACTTTTACATCAGAACAACGATCAACATGTGCGATAGGGTACTGCTCAACCGTCGTGGTGAATCAGATGAAACCAGATAGGCTTGCAATATCAATGCTATTCTGGTTACGAAGGCTTAGAAAGTCAAGATAGGATATTGCTCAACCGGGACGAGCCCATTGGAAGGCTGATCTGGGTCAACAAGCGAAGTGGCATTATGGCATGTTATATAAGATACAGAATTCTTCAATGCTTTCTAGGAACATAACTACCAAGAACTCAAAGACAGTTTCTTCCACTAGCTACCAACTGACTTTAAGAATCTATTCTACAGGGACAATCATGGCTCCCAAACTCAAGATTGCTGCCATCCAAGCTGAGCCGGCCTGGAATGATCTTGAAGGAGGCGTTACCAAGTCCATCGCACTGATTGAAGAAGCTGCGAAGCAGGGCGCCAATGTTGTCGGCTTTCCTGAGGTCTTTATTCCTGGGTATCCATGGTAAGTCGCTTGGATCGCGGGCACTAAGAGCCATTTCCCTTATGATCACCGTAAGCTGACACTCAGGGGCACAAGGAGCATCTGGGCCAAGTCTCCAACTGACAATGCAGCTTTCATGGACGAGTATTTCCGCAATTCTCTTGAGAAAGACTCGGACGAAATGAAGCGAATTTGTGCGGCTGTCAAGGAGGCAGGCATCTTCGTCGTGCTCGGCTATAGTGAACGGTATAGAGGAACTCTGTACATCGCACAGGTAGACAATCACACCACTTTTTTTTTCGTTTTTTTCTTAAGAACTTGACGTTAATATTTACCGCCTCTTTCATTACGCTGACCTTTAAGTTAGTCCTTCATCGATGAGAATGGAGACATCGTGCACCACCGCCGCAAGATCAAGCCAACACACGTCGAACGTGCCTACTGGGGTGACGGCCAAGGTGAATCACTGCAGAGTGTTGCACCAAGTACGGTATTCCCAAAAGTCAAAATCGGTGGCCTGAATTGCTGGGAGCATACTCAAACTCTTCTGCGATACTACGAATACGAACAGGACGTGGACCTGCACGTATCTAGCTGGCCGCCTCTGTGGCCGCACCCTCTCAAGGACGGCAAGCCCGATCCGGATTGGCCGGGTCACATCACCGATGATATTAGTCTGACATTTTCGCAAATTCTTGCTCTCGAAGGCACTTGTTTCGTCATGGTGTGCACGCAGGTTGTCAGTGAAGAATCGAAGAAGCGTTGTCGCCTGGACGAGTTCGGATACGCCACCAATAAGTCTGGTAGCGGTGGTGGCTTTAGCATGATCTATTCTCCTTGGGGTCAAGAGCTAGTCAAGCGCCTCCCGCCCGGCGAAGAGGGCATCTTGTATGCTGATGTTGATCTCGCGGAGAAGGTCAAAGCGAAGCAGAACCTTGACACCGTTGGACATTACTGCCGGCCCGATCAGCTTAGCCTACGCGTGAACAGGTATCCCGCCAGGCCTGTATTCTATGCAGCTGAGCCCTGAGAGGCCGCCGTTGCAATCAGTGGAGCACTTAACATAGGATCTGCTTTTCGGCATTTGAAAGTAGCTGCGCTAGTGATATCCCATGCCGCGGTGGTGGGATGGATGATAAGATAAGAATGTGGAGGTTTGACTTTGGTGCATTAGTGTGATTATGTTATCAAATTACCTACTATTGGCGGTATCTTGAGAACCCCGATAAATCGAGACAATCGTATCTATATTGCGCGAGGGCTTGCGTGACTCTTTGGTTGATGAAAAACTGAGCGCGGAGTTGTCTAACGGTCGTACATTTGAATCCACATACTTCAGATCATGTTAGCGCCATGGACTCAATCCCATTCACAGCATGAAGGCACAAAGAGGCAACGCGTATCTACAGCCTGTCTTGCTTGTCGCGGAAAGCGCATGCGTGTAAGTATGATCAGCTCCCCCATTGTACGCCCCTAGAAAGCTGGTCGATATTGACGCGTTATGTCGCTGTAGTGCGATGGTAAGCAGCCAGTCTGTGGCCCTTGTGTGAAAAGGGGAAGCGATTGCGAATATCAGCATGCAGAGAACAAACGCAGGTAAGCACTTCCGTGGCTATGCATGCAAAATGAATAGCTAAAATCTGATCAATCTATTTCTATAACTGTTAGAACGCCAAGCAAGAAATATGTGGAGTCTTTACAAACCCGGATAAGCCAGCTGGAGGCCCAGTTGGTCTCCTTGGGCTCGCAGATCGCATCTGCTAGTTCTCATAGTCTCGATACACAGGCATTGGAAACACATGAGTCCGAATCCTCACAAGAAGAGGACGAGACAGACCCTCTAACAGAGTTGACTGGCCGTGTTGGTCGTCTTACTGTTATCGATGATGGCCAGCTCCATTATTTTGGCTCACAAAGCTCTTACAACCTAGTTCAAGAGCCAACTCGCAACGCCACAGCCCACTTGCCATCCATAAAGGCGCGAAGACAAGGCTTGGCTGCAACGGTTCAGCTCGGAAAGCTTGTGACGGTGTCCAGTGAGGTTCAAGAAGAGTTGCTTGAGTTGTACTGGCGCTGGCAAAATCCCTGGAATTATGTCGTCCACAAAAATAGTTTTCTGAAGAGCTTCAAGGGTGAAGATGATGGACGTTACTGTTCGCCTCTTCTATTGTCATCAATATTCGCTATAGCCTCGCGATACTCTGATCTTCCCGAGCTTTGTTCCAACCCGGAGGATCCGAGCACGGCTGGCGAAGCATTCTGCGAGCAAGCTAAGATTCTTCTCTTGTACGAAAGCGAGGCACCCACTGTCACAACTGTCCAGGCTGCGTGCCTCCTAGCTCTGCGTCTTATGTCAGATGGTAAAGAGGCTCTGGGGTGGCTGTATTGCGGTAAGTGCTGTATACATAATCTTGTGAAAGACATTCTTGGTAACAGTTCTAGGCAATGCAACTAGAATGGCACACAATCTTGGGCTACATTTGGACTGTTCGAAATGGATTGCAACTGGGTTCTTGTCAGAAGACGAGGCAAAAATAAGAAACATAACGTGGTGGGGATGCTACTTTGTTGACAAGTAAGTTGTGTCTTAGCCTGACTGTCCCCACCATAGACATCAACAATGTTTGCTGATTAAATTCACAGACTCTTCGCGCTGGGCCTAGGTCGGCCAAGTAGCACTTCCAGATCCACCATTACCTGCCCAAAGCCACGCCTAGATGGCGATGAAGAATATGCTCCTTGGGCAGCCGAATCAGACCTATCCATTTCTCTTGGTGCTCACTCACACATTGCATCAACATCTTACTATAACTCAGAAAGCATGACGATTGCCTGTGAGGCGTTGGATATCATGTAGGGCAGGCAGATAACCTCGTGAGATGCAATTATTAATCAGCTGACACTTCATAGCTATGCGGCAAATAGCAACCTCTCCACTCAACAGCTCGAAGATATAGTTAGTAAAACAGACGTGGAATTGCAGTCATATTACAGAGCACTACCGAGTTATATGCGCTTGCCAACTTCATCCAGGGTACCCGCGCTCCCACATATCTACTTATTTCAGTATGCTCTGCCTAACGAACAAAGGTACCATGGCTCGCTGACAATACCCGCATAGCATACAGTATCACGCGCACTTAATACTTCTACATCGGCCACTCGTGCAGAAGAAGAAATCGAAACAAGCCATGAGCGACAGCGGATCGCCTGAGGCAAACAAGGACAATGGTGAAAAGCAAATGAACCAGCACATGGCGACATGTTGCCATTCAGCTTCTGAGATAACAAGATTGCTGCGACTATATAGGCAACACTATACTCTCGTGAGTCTCCCGTCATCTCTTTGCGAATTGGAGACGATGTAGGAGGTTACTCCTCGCTATACACTGGGAAGATATAGCAAGTTAACTCTAAGCAGCGTCGAGTTCCTATTGCGGCTGTACATCTATGTTTCTCAGCTGTTGTCATTCATCTCATCAACGCTGGACCATCGAGTCCGCAAAGGCGTCAAGCTATTCGTCACCTAGAGACTTGTGTAGAGGTGCTGCGGGACTTGAGAACAGCCTGGTGCGCTTGGAGCAACCGGGCTTTACGAGCCGTGCAATTAATGGCACGTGAATGGTACCATTGCGAGGACCTATCACAGCTTCATCATTATGAAGATCCTTGTCAGAATGGTGAGCTCGGTGGCGAGCTACGTGACAAAGGAGAAGTGACCTCAGTTGTGGGCGATGATCGAACGCATAACCAAAATGATACAGATGGAATCGAATTATTGAATGCTTCTTATACCTCAGAGATTGAGAAGCCAAACACTTACGATGATGCCAGCTGGTCAGAGATGACTGCACATGAAACAGACCCCTTTGCATTTTTGTTTGACGATACCACAATCAATCAGTCGGGTGATAACGAAGTTAGGGAATGGATCACCGAGCAGGGTTATGACTTATTTAATACGGGTTTCTGACTCATTTCACTCCTCAACCATATGTATCATCATCTGGTAACACTGTTAGCAAATATCATACGTCACCTATATAGTTTACAGTCACTAGAAGAAGATTTCATATGACTTCACTTGATATTCTCATGTGCTTGAGCTTTATGCGTTTTAATGCAAAACTTCATGAGAACAACTCTATCCTTAACGATATGCTGCCTTTCCTAGAATTGGTTTTGTACGAAAATTGAATGTCGCGAAATAGGCTCTGGTCCATATTGCCGTCAATTAGTTGTACGTGTCTTGCATAAGAAATCGGTTGATTATCAGCTATAATACATGACCCTCGACTACTCGGTATTTTAGAAACCTAGAATCTCTGTAATTCTATTCTAAGGTCAAATTAAACGCAAAGTCCTTGTTCAGTAATGCATACTTCGGTAAAGTTTTAGGTCCAATTGCACCAGTTCCCAAGCCATGATGTGCCCAGTCTAATCTAACCAACGGCTCTGTCTTCCTCAGTTTCTTCAGCTCCCATGGGTGAGCACAGCGATCGATATCAAATACGTCGTGGTAGAAGGCATTGAAACTGCAGCCGTCTTGAGTACCAAAATCAGCTCTGATAGACAAGTCCTTGTTTTGTGAGCTGCTGATCTTCACCCATCGCACATCGGCTCGGTTACCACTCTCTTGAGGATACTCGAAATACGTGAAGATTTCACTGAGAGATGCGTCCCAATTTCCAATGCGCTGAGACAATTTTCGGTCTCTGTATGCCTCAGAAGGTCCACGACCGAACCACGTAGCTTGGTCGAGGTCGGATGTCAAATGCATGTCAAAACCAATCCTCGCCAGAGTCTTTGGTGCATTGACACCGAATGGTGTTCCCGAGACTGAGATTTGAAGGTTCTCTAGTGTAAAGCGATAGGTTGTTATTGTATTTATTCCCCACTCCAAACCTTGTGGTGCCGCTCTTGCTGAAACTTCGATAGTTACGGCGTTATCATCCTTCTTGCTTGTAACCGACTTGGTCCAAGACTTGACGTGCTTCAAAAGCTTAGCCGCCCATTCAGTTCCGTCCCCAAGAGCGTCATGATCTGTCATAGGTCGATAGAAGCTTATTGTCGGCGGGCTAGAGATCATGTTTGTTCGCTCTTGACCTCTAGTCCATGACAGGAGGAGACCTCGGAGGCAGTCAAAAGTCCAGGTGGACTTGCTTCCGGATAGTTTCACCACAGACTCGGACAAAAACTCCACGGCAGGACATTTGGTGGGAGTTTCTTCTTGAGGTGCTGGTCCCTGTAACATGAATTGCGCCCCAGCAACTTCGTGGCCTTCTGGACCCCACAGTGTAGCTGTCCTTAGACTAAAAACGATGTCCAGGTAAGTTTCTCCGGATTTTAACCCAAACTTAGTGGTGTCGATCTGTACAGTTGCTGTTTGTCCTGGCTTAATACTTGGAAAAGAAATTTCTGTTGCTTCTGTGCGAAACCCGTCCCCTATTAGGTGCCAAGAGCACTTCAAATGATCAAGACTTGAGAAGTCATACATGTTCTTGAAGGTGAAGCTAGTTGCGGTCCCGTTAATAACGTGAACTGGTTCAAGAGCCTTTTTCAACTCTGCAAGCGCGGGCTTTGCTGTGTGGTCGGAAAAGTTGTATCCATGTGTATTCTCACGACCGTCGTTGATAATGTCGTGGAAGTCCCCACCATAGCCATAAAATGTCTCCCCATCCTCCGTCTGAGTCTCAAGGCCCTGGCTCGCCCACTGCCATACGAAACCTCCTTGTAATCTCGGGTATTTGTAGAAAAGCTCGATGTACTCCTTGATAGCTCCTGATCCGTTGCCGATGCCGTACAGATACTCACATAGTAGTATAGGTTTCTTCTGAGGCGAGGTAGCTTCCAGCTGTAAAACCTCCGGGATCTCAGGGTACATCAGACTATACATATCTACAACTTCGGCATCGCGGTCTCCCTCGTAATGAATGGGCCTCGTCGTGTCGTGTTCCCTGACCCAGTTGAATGCGGCAATTGTATTTTTCCCGTGGTAAGACTCATTGCCAAGAGACCAGATAATGACCGACGGGTGATTTTTGTCACGCGATACAATTTGTCGTTGTCGGTCGACATATGACTCTTCCCATTCAGTTTTGTTTGTAATCCACTCTGTGGCGCGGCCGCACTCTAAAGAGATGACCCCCTTCTTGGACAACTTCTTGTCCTCTTCAGTGAGAGCTGCAAGCTCGACGTAGGAGAAGCCATGTGTCTCGAGGTCGGCCTCATCCATTATCCAGAACCCTAACTCGTCTGCGAGGTCGTACAGGCGTGCATCATTAGGATAGTGGGAAGTGCGAATGGCGTTAATATTGTGTAATTTCATGCGTATGAGGTCGTTGCGCATGAACTCATATGGTACAGCACGGCCGAATTTGGGGTGATGTTCGTGCCTGTTTGTGCCGCGGAAAATAATTCTCTTTCCATTGACAGTGATGATTCCATCCTTGATCTCGACTTGACGGAATCCAACACGCTGAGAGATGGTCTGCTGGGTTCCGTCCCCAGCCTTCAAGATTGCACAATAAAGATATGGGGTTTCTGCAGTCCATTTCTTTGGAGCTTGGACGTCAAGTTTGAAGTTTACATTTCCCGTACCCAATGCCTGTTTGAAAGCCGACGCGACTTTGTTTTTCTGTGCATCGACAAGGTCCAGAGTGACAGTCATCGGTGCGTTCACAAGAACATCCACTGATAGTATAGCATCCACGTAATTATCGTCCAGAAGTGTTTCAACTTTGAAGTCCTCTATTCGCGCTTGAGGAAAGCTGAGCAAGTAGACATCACGGAAAATGCCGCTGAGCCACCATTGATCCTAAAGCTATGTCAGCAGTGATTCGCTACGAGCCAAGAGACTTTGGACGGACTTGGTCCTCAAGATATGTTCCGTTACATCTTTGGTATACAATTACCGAAAGCACGTTGGCCGATTGAAAGGAGACGTGAGGAGTGATGTCGAACTCGGACGGGTTTCTTGATCCTTGAGAATAGCCAATTTCATGCCCATTGACATAAACATGAAATGCCGAATCGACTCCTTCAAATCGTAGCCGCAGCTGACTTCCAGTAAAAGATTGAGGAATCTCGAATGTTCGAACATAATGACCCGTCTCGTTTTCGAATAAGGGAACATTCGGCGGATCAACTGGGAAGGGGAGGCTCATGTTCGTGTAACGAGGGCCAACACCATGGCCCTGCAGCTGCCACATGCCAGGGACTGCAATGTCTTCATATTGAGATAATGCGATGGATTCTCCCAATTCTGCAGCTGGCAAGCTCCAGGGAGAATCATATGCTTTGAACTTCCAAGTACCTGATAGGCATTTAGCAGTAGCTCTTTCTAGGCCACCAAGAACAGCGTCGTTGGTTGAATGGTAATTGAAGAATGAGCATCGAGGCGCTAACGTATTGCGATGGACAATTTTGAGATTGTTCCAGTCCGGTTGTTTGGATGAGGACGAAAAATCCACCAGGGATGACATTATTATTTTGGCTCGCGTGAGAATGAAGAGCACTGGTGTAAGGACCTGGAGAGACTGGGAGAGATCAATCCAGACTTATTTGTGACTTCTGTCGCCGTACGATACGGTCATGAGCTATGGATCCAGGAACACATTCGAGTTGAATAGTCACCTGAATACCGAAAGGGAGATGCGCGCTCGACAGCTGTCGGTCCGACAATTCTGGACCGTGCACAGCGAGAGGGATAAGTACTTGTACCTCAGTACTTCTGTAAGCGAAGTGTTTTGGTGGAGCTGTCAACCCGATAGATTGGAATGGTGGTATGGCGGCAGTCCTGAGTCAGGGGATTGTGGGGAAGCACACTCGATTCATGATAGTACACCTGATTTTACTCAAGCACACAAATCATGGAGGACGCTACGATGAGAGGATTATCTTCGCCCCTGACTCTCTCATTCGAGAACACGTTTTCTGAATATCAGTCGATTGAATGATGCGGCTGATAGAACCAATAGATGTCGGTCCGACAGATGTCAAATCGTCCATCTCCTGACACCAACTTAGACCAAGAGAATTAAGAGGACACTGGGAAGGCAGCCTAGACGCCTTCCCCTCCGTTCCCGGGGTCCGGCCATCCCCACTTCCGGTAATCAACCCAGAAAGTTGTCGGTCCGACAACATCTCCACTAAAGCCCATGTGGGAAAAGCTGGAGAAGTGACTGAGAATTTCACCAGATGCCAGGGCTCAGGTTACTTCCCCATGGGCTATAACACTAATTTAGACTCATAAAGGCACTGATTTTGGCTCATGTGACTCGGAAGAGCACCCCGGATTATTACGCGTTTGGTGGTGATGGCGCCGACCTTCGTCGACTGGAAGAGGTACAAAAAGATCGTCAGCGATCCTCACCATCCTTCCATTCATGATAGTCCCGAGTCATTATCATCAATTGATATCACCATTTACAATAATTATTCCCCTCTGTTACAACATTACACAACGCTATGGGTAGCGATCCCGAGCAAGATCCTGTAAGGGTCCAACAAACCCATCACTCCAAGGAGGCCGACGAGGCTGGGAGAACCAGCGCAGCCTATTCGGAGCATGCCAAGGACGAGCAGACTCTCAAGGCCAGGAAAGCCGCTGAGAGAGAGCATGACCTGAGCTGGAGAGAGTCTCTTAGGCTCTATCCTAAAGCAATTGCTTTCTCCCTATTATTTTCATCGGCTATCATCATGGAAGGTTACGATCTTGCTCTGATTGGTGGTTTTTATGGTTATACAGCGTGAGTTTTCTGTTCTATCTGCTCTCCATCTCCAGCAGTTCCATTTTCAGTAGTACCATAATATACCAGCACAGACAACAGCTAATGGATCACGCTATTGTAGATTCCAGAACAAGTTCGGCGACCAACCCGGCGACGGCGGTGTCGGCAAGGTCATTTCCGCAGACTGGCAGACCTATATCCAGAACAGTGGAATGTGCGGCCAAATTGTCGGTCTCTACATCAACGGCTACGTCACGGATCATTTTGGCTTCAAGAAGACCATGTTGGGTTCCCAAGTCCTGATGATGGCTCTCATATTTATTCTGTTCTTCGCCCAAAACATCCAGACAATCCTGGCAGGCAACACCCTGTTGGGTATCCCGTGGGGCATCTTCCAGACTTTGTCCATCAATTATGCCTCTGATGTAGCCCCTGTCATTCTGCGGCCGTATCTTACCACGTACGTCATGCCATTATCTCAATACGCCAGAGTCTGACTTCTTGTAGATATGTGAAAATGTGCTGGGTGTTCGGACAGCTGATCAGCGCTGGCGTGCTTCGTGGCTTCCTACATTACCAAGGAGATATGTCTTGGCGTATCCCTTATGCGATCCAATGGGTCTGGCCTCCTCTGATCATGCTCGGAACTCTATTCGCTCCAGAGTCTCCTTGGTGGCTGGTCCGTAGAGGTCGACTTGAGGACGCCAAAAAGAGCGTTCTCAGCTTAAGCTCCTCCAAGGCCGGGGTTGACTTTGACCCCGAGGACTCCGTGGCCCTCATGAAGGCAACTGACGACCTCGAAAAGGAACTTTCCACCAGCACCAGCTATTGGCAGTGCTTCAGAGGGGTTGATCTGCGCCGCACTGAGATTGCCGCTGTCTCGTATTTAGCCCAGGCTTGGTGTGGTACCTCCTTGATGGGCTACTCGGTGCAATTCTACGAGCGTGCTGGTCTGTCTGATGATCACGCCTTTGATCTGAACATCGGTCAGTCCGCTATGGGCATCTTGGGTGTACTAATGTCTTGGGTTCTTTTGGGTAAATTCGGTCGCCGCACCATTTATATGTCAGGCATTTTCCTCTTGCTGCTTATTCTAGTCACCGTCGGTGGCCTAGGATTTGCCGACCCCGACAATGCTGGCCCGTCCTGGGCGATCGGCACCCTTCTTTTGGTATATACTTTTGTATACGACGGCATGGTAGGACCTCTCTGCTATGCTATTGTCGCCGAGGTGCCATCAACTCGTCTCAAGGTGAAGACAGTTGTTTTGGCAAGGAACATATCCAACATTGCTGGTTTTGTCAACAACACACTCATGCCCCGTATGCTGGGTGTCAACTCCTGGAACTGGGGTGCAAAGACGGGTCTCTTCTGGGCCGGATTCTGTTTGGTCATTCTGATCTGGGCATATTTCCGCTTACCAGAAACCAAAGATCGCACTTATGGCGAGCTTGATATCTTATTTCACAACGGTGCCAGCGCCCGCAAATTCTCAAAGGCCCGTGTCGATCAATTCGCTAGCAATGGCGATGCACAGATCAAGCATGAAGGCGACTAAGGCCGCTACGAAGATCAAAGTCGGCAGCAATGCTGTCAGAAGCCTAAGTACTAAACATAAATCACTGGTGGTGGAGTTCAAGGCATGGTGATGGGGTGGAGGTTGAGAAGATGGTTAAGTCTCTGATTCCTGTGTATTCACAGGTAGCTTGTGGCGTAGATTTATCGAATGAAATACCCCATATACTTACAGCAGTAGTCATCCTATCGTTCGAGAGTGAAAGATGGTAGAATGTAAACAGCTACAATATTTGGCCTGAGATGCATGCGTCATTCATAAAGTGTCTACATTGAAGCTGTCAAGAGAACTTCCCCCCAGCCGCAGAGCTCGATAGCTCAATGTATCTGACCGGGAAAGGTATGCAGTGAGACGCTTCTTGTCAGCAAATTAAGAGGCTCGTCTGACTTGAAGCTGGGCTTTTTCGGCGCAATTTGGGCAGAGGCTGCTAGGTAGCATCTACCCTATGAAGTTACTGATTTCGAGCTGAGAGCCCTATATTAGCTGAAGATGAGGCTTCGCCAGCATCGATTGAGCCACAGTTTCATGGTTAGTCAATATGTGAGTCCTTGAAATACTGGGAGCAATACTGCCGGTTGAGGGTCTCGCATGTTTTGGGATAGCAACGGATCCTAATTCCTCCAGAAGCTCCACCATTACCAGTCTCGGCCATGATCCATGGGGCAGACGGAGTTCATGGCGCCTGTGATGCAGGACCCCACAGGTTGACGGGAATAACACACTTGCCGGGGATAAAGTTGTCGGTCCGACAAATATACGAGGTACCAGTACATTGGCCCCATATTTGCACCTGGGCTACCTTACCAGTAGATATCATCCCACTTCTCGTGATCTTCTTTGGTATGTTAGCTACTGGGCTAGTCGTAGGCTGATAGTTCCGGGACACAGCAGCTGTCAAAAATCAAACATCCCGACACAACCTTAGCCCTCCATTTAGTGCCATATTAATGGTCAAATTTGCCTGTCTCGAGAGGAGATTCATGAAGAATGCATGAGCTGTGAGAATACTTGAGGAGATTCATTGACATTCAGACAAAAAAGACCCAACTAGTCAGCTGAGGTCATCCCACTTACGAATCTGAAGCTGTACCTGAATCGCTTCTTGGCTTGTTTGGTAGGAAATGGCCAATTCAAAACTGCCTGATCCTAGATCTCGTTGGCACCCACTTCCAGTCTATCACTTGAAAGCTCTCCAAGGCTGGTTGAATGATCCTTGTGCCCCAGGTTTCGATCCGGCCACTGGCGAATATCACTTATTCTATCAATGTAGGTCTGCCTTTTTAGGTCATGCGCACCCTCTGTCCGGGGCAATGCTAAGACACAAAGTAGGGAATCCGAAATCATGCGATTGGGGTGATATCTGTTGGGGGCACTTTATCAGCCAAGATGGCATGCACTGGCAGCACAACGGCGTCGATCCAGTCCTCAAGCCACAGCTTCCCTATGAGGACATGGGAATCTTTACAGGCTGCATGTATCCAACGGGTCCACATGGAGAGAGTGGTAAACTCACACTCATCTACTCGTCCATCAACCATTTGCCTATCCACTGGACACTACCATATAAACGCGACTGTGCAGGGCTAGCCTTGGCGATATCTGAGGATGCTGGCCGCACTTGGAATAAGAGCAGCGTCAACCCAATTTTGACCGGCGAGCCCGATGGACTGATTGTGACTGGCTTCCGAGACCCCTTTCTGTCAGAATGGCCAGCATTGGACAAGGTACGGGGTAGCAATGAGAAACGGTTGTATGGTATCGTCTCAGGTGGAGTTGTCGGTAAAGGGCCCGCCGCCTTCCTGTACGATGTTTCCCCGGACGACTTGACGACATGGACGTACCTAGGACCTCTAACAGATATCGCCGTGGGTTTCCGTCGACCCAGTCACTGGAACGGGGATTTTGGAGTCAATTGGGAATGCGTTAACTTCATAGCTCTTAGTGACGGGGCTTCTGATCTCAACATTCTGACGATGGGAACTGAGGGTGGTTTAGCAAAAGAATATAGAAAGAAACAACATAAAGAAGGAGAAGAAGTTACTCACGGAACTTGGACACTCTGGATGGGCCTGAGCACCCAAGGTAATGATGGCCATCCAATGACCTTTGACTTTGGCGGCATGTTGGACAACGGGGACTTTTATGCACCAAATTCATACAAGCATCCCAACACCGGTGAACAGATTCTCTGGGGCTGGATCAAGGAGGAAGATCTAGACATCACTCGGCGGGAGCGTAAAGGCTGGACAGGCTACCTGTCACTACCCCGAGAGCTCTTCCTGTCTCGCTTACCTAACATCAGGAGAGCTTTGAAGTCTCCCCTTGAAAGCATATCCTCTATTAAACTACTCGACAGCGGGGATGGAAGGGAGAAAGCTGTGTATACGCTTGGCATTCGACCTCTGCCTATATTTAAGTCTCTACGGCCTAAAACATCGACAACCTGGTCGTCGATTTCGACGCAAACCAGCAAACCTCGCCAGCTCACGAGGACTCAGTCAACAAATTGGGAACTCGAAGCCGTTATCAAAGTTAAGCCAGGCCTACGGCGCATTGGTTTCCACGTACGGCACGACGACAACCTGTTCAACACCACAACGATATGCTTCGTAGTAGAAGATGAGGAGATCTCTGTTGACAAAACATTATCCAATCATGAGGAAGACATTCAAAAGAATAATCTGTCCGGACCATTCACTCTTTTCATATCCGATGAAAATGGAACAGAGACTGTGGAGAAGCTTTATATACGTATATTCAGCGATGGAGATGTTCTTGAGATCTTCGCAAACGATCGATTCGCTCTCTCCACGACGGTATACGCGGATTCGCTGAGTTGCCTCGGCATAAGTTGCTTCATGGAAGGAGACAGGCAGGATCAGGGGCTGTTTGAGACCATAGAGCTTTGGGAGGGATTGCAGAGCGTCATGAAGTAGACTGGAAACGGGATCCTGAGTGGAATAGCTTTAAGATTGTCTGGAACACGGATGGGGAATCAAGTTTTGACTGCAAGTCAATTGGACATAGCATTGAGAGATGAGCAAGCGTGCTGGTGTGTATTGTATTCAATATAGAATGTTGTTATTTACGGCAGGATATAGCTGGCGTAAGAGGTCTAGTTTCTCCCGCAGATATGCCTTCTGCTGTTCACGAATTTGTTCAAATTGGAAAATGAACTTGACAACGAAGATGAAGTCTTCAACATGTGTGCTTGCTTGTTGTATCTCTTCATCGCAACCGAGTGGCAATGCTAGCACATCTGCGATAGTGCTTGTTATCTCAAAGAGTTTTTGGATGATGCCACTGCCTTGAGTGCCGATGCTAGCGATACTGTTCAATCGGCCTACAAGACCTCGGAGCTGAGTTGAAAGTCGCTGTGCCGGGAAATGGAGAGAAAGACCCTCATGCACATTGTTGGGCAGCGAAGACCAGAGGAGACCACGAGACAAGGCTAGTTGCCAGACCAGTATCCGTAACCATAACCGGGTGATGAACAGATCTGTGTGCTGGAGTTCCGTGAGAGACCCACGCCCGGTGCTTTGCAGCTCCTTTTCAGCATCGATGGCACTCGCTTCGTCTTGATCAAGCTGCATCTGCTTATTTTCAATCCACTCAGCTGTGATGTCGACTGAATTCTGCTGCTCGCCTTGCCAATACGCCAGAAGGGGCTCGTCCATGACCAAAAACAGCGCGATGAGACGATTGAACCCAAGTTCCGCATTTGCTGGTATCGAGGGATCGGAGGTGGGAAATCCGGACGGGAGAGGACGGAGAATGCTCGGATATCCCGCCGCAATTGATAGAAAACGCTCATGAATGTATGCCTCCCAGTAAAGTCTCTGATACCTACTGGCATCCAGGCTCGACTTCGCATGCTTATCGATCTGGAAAATTTGAATCATGGTGATAGCCTCGCGCAAAAGACAGAAGCTGCGACTGAATCGCCGGAATGCCATCATGGAGACCTCCAGAAAAATGCAAGTCATGATCCGTTTGATGGATACCTGTGGCTCTTCGACCATGTGGCCATCCGGCCCGACTCGCAAGTCTGCGAGTCTATGTGCGTCGAGGCTTTTCAGCATCAGCTCGTCCATCCGCATCATGTTGATGTCATGCGTGTCATCCCAGCGTTGCGCAAGAAATATAGTGACTGAAGCAAACGCATAAACAAGGGCCTGGTCTTCCAGGCTGTGCTCCATGTTGTCAATTGTTGATGATATGTCAGAGGGAGCAAGAACCGGGTTGAAAGGATAAACAATTTCTTCATATTGAGGTAACAGATGAGTGAAAAACTCTCTATTGTAGTCATGAGATGCTGTAGAGAGTTTCGATGGAGATTTAGCCACGGTGGCAACGCCGACAGTATGCTGGTGATCAGGCAGAACGGACTGCGCGCCCCCGAACTCTGTTGACCACCCGTAGATTTGCTCGGCGCCTCCGCGGGCTTGTGCCACCAGTCTACCGCGTATCGGATTCTTCCGCTTCGTCATCGCTGGCGAGACAACACAAGGCAGATTGAAGTGGGTGCATTGTGAACACGGATCAGTGTTGTCGCATTTTACTTTACGTATACGACAGCTGTCGCAAGCTCGTGGCGCCTTGCGATGCGCCTTCATCTTCCTGGTGTATCACTGATGCACACTATCATCCGGACAGTAGGCAGCAATCTGCCCATCCCCTTGTTTCGACCGAATGATTCGCAGGTCATAGCCTGAATAAGGCGATGTCGAAATAAGGGAGGCAGTAGGACCAATGGAGAAGCTTGGGCCATTGGCCGGTCATGCTGTTGGTTGAGGTTTTCTATTATATAAGCAGTCATGTGATGCGGGGCCTGCCTACTATTTCGCACGTGGTCAAAAAGGAAAGCTTTCCCTCTACAACCCAGTCCGGCGTGCTCATATGAATCAGATCAACGCCTGAGTACCCAAGATACATTACAAAATGGATACATTCTACTACATCATCCTTGCATTGATTGCTGTCTTCATAGTAGGACCGGTAAGTCATAACAAATTGCTCACTCTCCCGGAAATATTATCTGGCTTGTCCGGGTACCATCCAGACTGCAACCAGCTAGCATCATGATCACATTTCTCAATGATCATTGTTCTCATAATGCTGACACTTTCTGGCGGATAAGGCACTGTTTGCGGATCGATCACCCATCCCTGAAACCTCAGAAAAGGTTCAAAAAATCACCGCTGAAACCGAATTGGATGCATTACTGTCTTCTGCCACTCATGTGGTGGTAGACTTCTATGCAGACTGGTGCCCGCCGTGCCGGGCGATCGCGCCTATCTTTTCAAAGCTAGCTGATGACCATGCCTCCAGCGGTCGACTTGCTTTTGCCAAGGTTAATGTTGACAAGGTCAACAACGTCGCCAAACGATTCAATGTCTCGGCTATGCCCACTTTTGTTGTCTTTCAAAACGGCAAACCAAAGGGACTAGCTATTGAAGGGCTTAAAAGCCACCAATCCATTGTATTCAGTGATGATGGACTGGTCGAAAGAATTCGTGGTGCGGATAAGGTGGCACTGGAGGCTGTAGTACAGGCCTTGGCGAATAAATAGAATCGCACCGCGAGACGCT
Organism: Phaeoacremonium minimum UCRPA7; assembly: GCF_000392275.1. NCBI lineage: Eukaryota > Fungi > Ascomycota > Sordariomycetes > Togniniales > Togniniaceae > Phaeoacremonium > Phaeoacremonium minimum. The sequence goes on from NW_006921015.1 coordinate 136,239, forward strand.
GACTAAATGCGCGGCGGTGCATAGATGTTCAAAGTCACATGACAAGGGGCAGAATGGATGATCCAGTAGAACGTATAGGAATAGATGGCTAGACGTCTATTCTAGAAGGTGGCATGTGAAATGGGTTGAAGTATAATCATTTGAACGTACGGTTTTCCCTCACTGCGTTTATTAAGTGTGTAAGGGCGTCGGTCACGACGTACGTAAGGTATGATATGGACTCACGGACTGATACCGGCTACGCTATACGTAGGCTTAAATTAGCTGTGCTGTGCATTCATTATGTGTTCGTTCTCTGTAGGAAAGCTATGTAAGTGTGAGGGAAGGTAAGCTAAGTAGAAGCTAGTGGCGGCCTTGTGTAAGCCGTCCGTCCTCACAACAACGTGCAACCCGAAGATGTTTTCGTTGCGCTTGAGTTTGTCTCTTCTAGCGTGACCCGAGCCATCGTTCGGGACGGTTCTAATCTTGGATATGAAACTGAGGAGGCGGCTGCCGGTGGGAGTAAGGAGTAAAGAAGCACCGTCGGGCTGGTGGCGTAGCCCGAGATCTGCTAGACTGGAGCACTTTTCATTTCAAAGAAGTAGGTATCAGTAGTTGTATCACCTGAGAATATTTTCCAACACATTCCGCAGACTACCGTAGTCGTGAGTCCAACTTTACACAGCCCGAGTTGTGGACCTAGTAGATCCCGGCAAGTATGGTGAAGCCGACGCCAAATTCTCAAATAAGAAGCTCGGCTCTGCGCAGTACTTGACTCTTCATCATCACGATGCCAAAGATGAACCAGCCACGCGTTAAATACCGAACAATGAGCTTAACTCTTCTAACAGGAGTGCTTTATTCTATCTATATAAGCATGCACTTTCTTCGCACAAGATCTGTGCAATCGAGGAAACGTTTGTGTATATCATCAGTCCAAGTCCAACTTAGCGTCCCTTCTAAGACACTGAATCATGGTTACCGCCATAAACTACTACTACGAGCGTCTCACCGAGACTTTCTCTCTAGATAACAAACCGCTGCTTACCGCTGCAGTCATTAGCTTCGTCATCGGCTACCTCCAATATGTCTACGCCATCCGTGTGTCATTACGTGAGGATCGGGGTCCTATGCCCTATTGGATGCACTCCTTTTACCTCGCTCACGACTCGACATGGTCCTATGTCCCTGGTTCTGTCGCGCCACAGTACGGCAATCACTGGTTCTTAAGGAGCACATCGACAGTTATCTCTCTGGGCAACTCTCGAGATTTTCTGTATTTATCGCGCCATCACCAAGGAGCGGGATGCAAACTTCAAGGCATTCTTAGGCCCGAGTCCGGGTTTGCAAGCTGTGCTTACGTACGCTGCGCTCATTCAACAAGCCATGTACAGCATTATACACCTTGGAATTCAACTCATGGGCGAGGGCTGTCTTATGCACTGGTTCTGCCTCACCAATGTGCTCATTGTGGTAGGCCCAACACATGAGTATTTACGAAGAGGATCTCGCGACGGTCTAGCTCTTGGATTCTGCCTTGTCAACATCATTGGCACTGTTTGGACATTCGCACCGTTTAGCATGTGGTCTCTGACTATCCCCGAGATCTTCGCACAACCAGCGTACTATTGCGTCGGTGTGGTGCTGACAGTTTATTCGGTCTGGTCATTTTGCATTGTGGCCCAGTATTCCCCTAAACAGAAGGTACAGGGCAAGGCTGATCCAATCTGGTGAAGCTCATTGAAAAGAGCACGGCATGATCTAGTTGACGTGTGCACGGAATTGATTTCTGATAGTTGGAAGCAATCGCGACTGTGGTTGCTGAACGAGAAGTGGGAATCATCTGCATTTAATCGTAATATCAACACTAACCAATCATAATAATAATCTCTCTGGCACCTCAATTGATCACAAACTGCTAAATATACGACATTGGCTGGGTATCATATGCTGTCTCTCATCTAGTCACTTGAATGTGAGCTATTGGTATGCCGTCCTCCTTATTCGCTACTCCTAGCAAGTAACAATGTTGAAAATAGGCCGCCTAGTCGAATACAAATGTCCCTTCGTATGCGTCATCTTAATCGTCAAGTGCTTCGTCGCAATGTTTGTGTAATCATGATTCAGAAAAACTGAGAAAAGTAGAATACCTCAAGGATGGGGCTTGATGCCAGTCTGAGACGAATGCTGCAGCAGCATTTCCTGCTAAGTTCTCTGTAGTTTTGCGGCGTTTGCAGGCTAGATGTTGTTGACAAAAGGGGCAGCAAGTTCATAGAAGTCACTGAGTGGGGTAGAGACTGAAGTCGGAACCTCACTACAAATTATACCGCTTCCGCTAGGCGAAGTTGCTAGTCCCTGCTTAAGCCTCTTTGTCCCCCTAAGACACTGTCAGAGCTATAATCGACAGCGAACCCTGCCCCCTTTTCCATCATGCCTCGAGAATTCGAAGTAAGGTTCTCATGGCATAACCCAAGTCTTGGCTGACATAGATTGAGGAACAAACCACTGGGAATCACTGCAAACAGCTTAGAGCAGATTAGGAGTAATCCAGCTAGTGATTGTGACCAGTAGCTTCTGGCATCATCGATGTAGACAATATCGCAAAGAGTTAGAAACACTAAAGACTGCTTGCGCTTTGAGAAACGGCGTTGTTCTATTGTGTTGGCTGCTAAATATTATAAAGAAGTTCAAAGAACATAAATATACGGTGATTCGCCATCTTCTGACTGGGACTTGTTTTGGGCAACACGCCTGTTGTGAAAGAAGTATACCGCCTCTTGGATCATTGCAAAGAACAGGCCAATTGAGACCATTATGATCATCGTGCGGAGGCCTGTATGATACCTAGAGTACTTTTGTCAGTCCAAACTGCTTCAATGCATATTGTAAAAGAATGAAATAGATTTGTGCAAACTTACGACGGCGCGTCACGGGCCTGGAAATACTGAGCACCGGCCATGAGGCCACTGATAGCTGACATTACCCACATCCTATTAAAATTATCATTAGAAACTGTCGAAGGTATATCGTCCGTGAAGCACTGTTCAATACTTACGCAATTGCAATACTTCTCTCTCGAGGGTCTCGGCAATTGAGCTGGACCCATGAGTTGTGGACAGGGTGATAACCGACAGCAAAACTATTGACTAGTGTCCATAGTCCCCATTTCGACCACTTGCCAACATGAGGTTGTACGGACCTAGCTACTATGAGCGCAATGAGATAGCAGGACTGAGCTAGCATCACTGATAGCCCTCGCTTATTGGTCTTGTCGCTGATGAAAGCAAAGATAAAGACAACCACCAGTGCCAGGGACGCGCCGACGGCTGCAAGCGCGTTCGCCGCAATGCGGTCGAACCCGAGATTCCTTAACAAATATTTCGTTAAACCAACGTTTTTGTGAAGAAACACAATGTTTGAGAATTAACTTACATAATTATAGTCGGGGTGTATGTGGTCAGGGCAGCCCAGGTCGAAAAGACAGCAAAAGTTGAAAAGTAGTGTGGCCACCGCTTGTAATGCTTGACTGTTTTCCAGACGAGTGACAATGGAATCTTCATTCCTCGAGCTCCCTGCAACTTTTCGTCATCGTCCAATTCAAGACGGCGCTGCAGAACTTCCCGGTCCTTCTCCGAGAATTGAATAATACCCGGGCTGAGCAGCGGCCTAGGGTTGTCTGGCGATCCGGGTAGAAAGAGGGCGAGGAGTATGGACACGACGATTGTGAAGAGTCCCTCAACTATAATAAGGTAAGTTACATTATCGTGCTGAAGATAGAATCAGGTAATAACTCACGAAGGAAAAGCCATTGCCATCCCGAAAGATGCCGTCGTCCATCTAGCTTAAGAATTCCTGAGGCAAGCACAGGGCTCAACGCATTGCCCCCAAACATTCCAAAGAAAAGTACAGCAATTCTCCTTGCGAGTTCATGTTTAGGATACCATGTCGAGAGTGTGTACGCGGCTCCCGGTATATAACCTGCTTCGCAAAATCCGAGTATCAAGCGTGTCGCCAGAAAACCGCCGCGGTTGCGGACTAGAAGCTGCAGAGTTGCCACCAGTCCAAAGATGAAGACCTGTGCCGAGATCCACTTTCTAGGCCCGAGCTGCATGAATTTAGCGGTTAGCTTTGTATCTTATGCCGCGTGAACGAGCTTTGGACTTACATGTTGAAGGAGAATGTTAGAAGGGATCTCTAACACAACAATTCCCATAAACATCAATTGATTTCCCGCGTTCACAGTGCTTTGAGTAATGTGAATGTCTTTTGCAAATCCGCCAGTAAGTGCACTGGCAATGTTCATCCGGTCCAACTGGAATACCAACAGCCCAAGGAAAAGGAGGGCCAGGACTGAAAAGTCAACTCTAGCAAAAACATTGTCATCAGCGGCACTGAAGAGGAGAAGTCGGCTCTTCACGTGAGGAAAGACAATGCACTAACTTTCGTCGGGCTTTTCGCTCATCTTGTAGTGAGAATCCTGTCTCACCCACTGATGCAGACGCAACTCGATTGGTTTCGTCACCTGAATCCTTCTCCACTTGAGTTTCTTCCATCTTTGATATTTGAGAATACTGGCGATCGTCTACAGAAAGAACATCACGAAATTCTTAACTACACATTTCATACTTAAGTGAGCCATCGGGATTTGGTACGGCACCTACAACGGTGACGACCAAATAGCGCGACCGTTGAGGATCCACTGCGAATTGCACAATCCGCGCCGGCAGTGACGTTTCTACAGGGCCGACCCGCTGTGCTGGGAGTGCTGCGTCCCTTACCTACAGAGTTAATACCTAATTACATCGATCACGCGGAATGTCGCCATCGCGCACTAGGATCGATTAAAGGGTCAAGACTAGAGTAGATATCAGCCGATAAGACGCATAAGCGCCCAGAGTGGCTTAGACTCGGACCAGGCAGACCGTTTTACTAGCTCCCATTTCTTCGGGATTTGAACTTGCATTGGCATTTTAGATCAGATCAGGTCAGAGAGGTAGGTCTGTCATCCAATCTTGCATATTCAAAGAGCTTCAAGTATGCGTCGCAAATTTGCTACAGATGCTCACTTTTGATCTCGGATTCTAGCGGACAGAATATCTCGTCGACCTATAAGCTTAAGAATTAAGCAAGCATGGTCGCTATCAAGCGTGTTGCAGTCATCGGGGCAGGGCCAGCCGGGGCCATCACAATCGATGCCTTGGCGAAAGAAAAGGCTTTCGACATTATCAGAGTCTTTGAGCGAAGGGAAGCACCTGGTGGCTGCTGGTAAGTTTGCTTTCAATTGTCACCGAGGCCCCGGTCCCTCACTCAGCCGGACTGAACGCCGTTCCTATTGTAGGATCAAAGATGAGACGCCACCTCCCCTGCTTTCAGATTTTGCTGGCCTAGCTGCTCGCACCGCAGACGCCCCGGCGCCGGTACCAACTAAGCTCCCAGCCCAGTTGCCGAAGAGCGCACGGCCCCGATATAGCGAAGGGTCCGTGTATCCCTATCTAGAGACAAATGTGCACAACCTAGCGATGGAATTCTCGCAGGAACCGTTTCCGACAGAGAAGAGCGCTTGGTCAACGGCTATTCACGGTCCCGATACACCGTTTCGTTCCTGGCAACTGGTGCAGAGGTATATCCAGGGCCTTGTCGAGCGCAATGGATATGAAGACCTTATTTCTTACAATACTACTGTGGAGCGAGTGGAGAAGATAGGGAGTGAATGGAAGGTTACACTCCGAAAGGAAGGAAATAGCAGTGACTACTGGTGGGTAGAGTGGTTCGATGCTGTGGTAGTTGCCAGCGGTCATTATTCGGTCCCTTATATTCCGGCAATAGACGGCCTGGAACAATTCGAGAAGAGTCGCCCTGGTAGCGTCATTCACAGCAAGCATTTTCGGGGTCGCGACTATTTTCGAGGCAAGGTGGGTGTCAACTAAAGTAGGACATGAGCTTCGCATGCAGATGGCGCTGACGACGGTCACAGAAAGTGGTTGTGGTAGGAGCTTCGGTATCTGCCGCTGATATTGCGTACGACCTTACGGAGACAGCCGTTTCTCCTGTCTATGCAGTTACAAAGGGCCACACAGCGAACGTGTATTTCGGGGATGAGGCATTCAATCATCCTCAAATCAGCCGCCAGCCTTCAATCGCGCACATAGAAGGGCGGACAGTACACTTTACCGACGGCAATGTGGTCAAGGACGTTGATAATGTCATTTTTGGGACGGGTTTCAACTGGACACTGCCATTTCTTCCGGACGTTCAAATCCGTAACAACCGCATCCCAGAGCTCTATCTACACGTCGTCTATCAGCGCGATCCCTCACTGCTATTCATAGGAGCTGTTGGTGCCGGGCTAACCTTCAAGATTTTCGAGTGGCAGGCTGTTTTAGCCGCGCGCCTGCTCGCTGGGCGAGCAACCCTTCCACCACTAGCAGAGCAGCAGAAGTGGGAGACTGACCGGATAGGGAAGCGGGGAGACGGCCCCAAATTCACTTTGGTGTTCCCAGATTTCGAAGATTATTTTGAGGCAGTGCGGGCTCTGGCGGGGCCAGGTGAGAAGGATTTGGGACGGCAGCTGCCTCCGTTCCGACGGGAGTGGTTCAAAGCATTCCTCGATGGACATGAGAAGAGGAAATACATGTGGAAGACATTGAATCAAAAGGCTAGGGGAGAGCGAGATGGGCTGCTCAACCAGCGCGATACAGAGCTTCGCGCAAAGTTATGAAGTTCTCTACATTTACAGTGTCAATATGTAAGTTTTCATGATCTACTCGTGGTAAGGCGGAAATGACTGGCTCCTTCTTTTCTCTGAGGCCATAATGGGATTGATAATATGCGTGAGGTGAATGAGGCGAGTGTTATTCATTGAAAGCTCATAAGCACCTCTGGATATAGTAATGCGGTATTAACCTCATCGGAACACTTCCTCAAGAGACTGTGGTGTGCCTTGTGTTGACGAAGATGGAGTACGGAATCTTGTTTCCATCTGAATAACCATCTCAACCAAATACAGGAGGACGAATGATTATGATCTACTTTTAAACGCCTGTGTGCACCTTCAACGCGCCAACAACCGCTTCCCTCTCAAACAGATTCTTTACCCAGACTGCCAAGTGAGGAAATTGGACCTCCACATCCGTGATGAATGCTCCCGCCCAACGATACAACAGAAATAAATAAGCGTCCGCGGCGGTAAACGAATTTCCCATTGCGTAGGTTGTTCCAGCTGCTGCATTTTTGCTCTCTATCAACGTAAAGCTCTGTTGGAGATTCTCGAGCGCTTTGTCTCGAATGGCAGAGTGTATCTTCGGATCGTCAGCGAGTCTTTCGGGCCTGTAAAGTCCGCCGAACGCCTGGCCATGTACCACTCCACCGAGGTAATTAAGCCACTCATAGACACGGACACCGTTCAAAGTTGTTTCTCCAAGGAATTTTCGATCTGGTACCAGGGACAAGATGGCAGTTACAATCGCAGGAACTTTGGTGATGATCTCGTCGTCCATTTTCAATACTGGAACTCGCTTTTTCGGGTTGAGACGCTTGAACTCTTCTTGGAATCGTTCGTCCTCAGACATATCGACTTCGGCAAGAACAAGCTGAAACTCGAGACATGCCTCAATAAGCAAGATTTGCGGCACTATAGAACACGCTTGAGGAGAATACCAGAGGGTCAGTGAAGGTACCGGAGCCATTGCACTGATATAGCAAAGCTTGATGATTAAATAAGATGTAGCGAGACAAATATCGTTGTCGTGATCTACAATTTTACATACTTGCGACAATTCTACGGGCTTTATAATTGAATTTTCGGTCGTCCTAACAAGTCTTTACACCTGCCCGCGGATGTCATGTGCAGGGCGCGAATGTAGTTGAAGCAGCGATTGAAGTTTTGACACAAGAGCCAGCTAAACACAGGATATGCCAAGAAACTTGAAGAAAGTTATGGCGCGTTGTGATTACTGTTTACTGGTGCATCCCTAAGCAACTAGGTTGAACTAACATACTTGCATTAAGGCAGAAGAACTGAGATCAACTAACATCCTAACCCCACTTCAGTTCATAGAATCACATAACAAAAGGGGAAGAAATATTGACATATCGACATGGCCAATCTAACACACAGGCATAGATTTACAAAGACACAGCTCTTTGCGCTCGGCCCAAGGGCCGTCTAGACGAAGCTTGCTATCCCTTCTATAACCCGAATCATCTAAGCTAGATACTGATAAATCCCGGCTCACCCTGGGCGGCACCTTCTCCAGTTTTTTGAAGCAGCTTGCCCGAATAAGCTCCAAGCAAGATTTCTCTGCAAACGTCGTGGGACAGCTGGCCTTCAGACGCAACTTCTAGTTAGCCAACCTGATGTAATTACGAGCCTCATCTGCTTGGCATGGGTGAAATAGATGGCAAGAGCCTTAGTAGGCAGCATATATATACAACACGCTTAGTCGCAACCGGTGAATACTCAAATCTCCGCGGCCTACGTCTGCTTATATCGACACCTGATGCTCCTGGGTAACACAGATTGCCCAGCACTGCGCAGTATGTTATGTATGCGCTGAGATAACATCTTACCATCCCTGGATATTGATTCTGCCCAAGAACTCCATCGCTGGGCAACGCGCAATGTCATACAGTTGGCCGTGACATGCAGTCATCATGAACAAATGGCTCCTCGCCTCGCTCTAATCGCCATCGATTAGTCGCCTCTAACGGCGCTGACAATCCCTCAAACACCCACCCCCATTTCTTCAAAAATCCTTCCGACATCTCCCACCCCGTGATGTCCCAGGGCGGCGACCATGCAATGAGGCCGCGTCGCTCGACCTCGTCGTCGGGAAAGCCCTCGTACAGCCCGCCGCTGCAGTCGGACCATAGGTCGTCCTCATCAAATGTGCCGGCGGCCCGGATCAGGCGGTCCCGTGCCTCGGGACACGGAAACAGATCAATCCAGTCGCCGTGTGGTACCGTTTGTTGAAGGTTTGTGGGTAGGAGTGCTGGAGGAAGTAGTTGAGGTAGGGTCGGGTAGGGTATGACGTGAATGATTTCCTCGTCACAATCGAGCGGCGTGACGAGAATGCCTGATATTAGAGTCCGGTTGACGGCCAGCGCGCGGAGGGCATTGAATTGGAGGAGTGTGATGAGGTGATCTGGACAGAGGGGGAAGACAATGTTAAACTGCTCCTTTCTGGATCTATTTGGCAGCAAAGGATGTTTTGCATTGTATAGTTTTTTGATACGGGATACTGGTATGATAGAGACGGATTGATGCTCATCATCCCAACATTCCACCAACGGTTCTGATTCGATTAATATCTCGGTTGCGGTACTGGATGATCCGGCTTTCTTTGCTAGGGCTTTGCGTTTTCCTGGTAGACTCTTAGTTCCTATAATCGGATGCCCCTTGATCAGGCTGGCCCCGACCCGTGATTTGTTTGCACAAGATAGGGAATAGGTCCTTTCTTACGGTAGGCCCTTGTATTGAGTCTAGTCTGTGCCCGTCGGCGTGCTGCGGCATCGTTAGTCCCAGTCCAGTTGTCTTCTCTGCTTATCGCCTGTACACGTGGTGAGCATTTTCATGTCGTGCTGATGATTGTAGGCGGCCTCTGAGACGAACCTCGGCCAATTGTGGCATTGACGCGAGTTGAATGCGTGGTATTGATAGATCCGCAGCCTGACGCTGACATGTACTGGCCATGATACTAGCGGAAACTGGATTTGCGGTGATAATGATGATGAAATCGGCAATAGATGATCCAAGTTCTCTGGACCGGCCAAGGCGGTTTATGCAGCCTGCTCACAAGGACTCGACAAGTCAGTCTGATGATACTCGGAAGTGGAGGGGATGGATTGATTAAGGTTTAAGAAGGCCGTCTAATAGACTAGACAAGAGCGGGCTAGGTCGTTACGCAGCGGAGGCGCAGAAGCGCAATGACACGATATAATTGGTCACTAAGACACTACAGTATTGAGGCTTACTTGAGCAGGTTTAGCATCATGCAACCTGCTCACATTGTGGATCTAGGCATATCGACCGCGGGGATATCAACCTCCAGCATCACCAGACAGTAATGCATCCACCACTTTCAGTGTTACTGAATGACAAACGCAAAGAGCATTATGGTAAGAATTAGAGTGGACCGTAAGTTAGAGCGTTCCTGAGGTAGTCTAGCTGAAAGATTCGGCACTGAGAACTTTGCCCCCACGCCTCATGCAGATAGCTCACCCACCATCAATTTGATATGTCAGAGTTACAAGTAGTAATTATGATTAGCTCAAGGCGCCAAATGCAGCTTGCTCACAAAATCTGAGGCTGTGCTTGAAATAGCATTCAGGATAGAAATGCTTCGGTCACTCTTCAATATAGTTTGAGAGCAATATAAAAAAGGCTGTAGCCTTGGCCTTAATTTTGTAACATCCTTTCGTTGAACTAAAACTCGTCGAACACACTCCTAAAATATCGACTGATCTATTTGTTGGCGCTGCTTGCATCTTCACATATCAGCTCTAGTATCAGTTTTCTGAAAATGACTTTCCATCCTGACACTCTCCCTAATCTCAAGGGGAAAGTTTTCATAGTTACGGGTGGGAATTCCGGCATGTAAGCCTCCACTGTTTCGTCTCTGCTCCCACTAAGAAGCGTAGATAGCTAACATCACCAAACAACAGAGGCTACTACACAGTGGCTCACTTAGCAGAACACGGCGCTCACGTTTACATGGGCGTCCGCGCCACAGACAAGGGCGCGGCAGCCATCGCCAACATCAAGAAGACGTATCCATCAGCCAAGAACATCGACCTCTTGCAGATGGATCTCATGGATCTCACCAGTGTTGTCGCAGCTGCCAGACGATTTCTCACTCTTGAAACAGCTCTCCACGGCCTGGTTAACAACGCAGGCATAATGGCGACGCCCTTCGAGATCACCAAAGACGGCCACGAGGCCCAGTGGCAGACCAACTACCTATCGCACTGGGTCTTAACCGAGCAGCTGCTTCCCCTGATGCTGCGGACCGCCAAGACGCTTTCTCCTGGCAGCGTGCGCATAGTGAATCTCACTTCGTCGGGTCACCTGGGCGCACCCAAGGGTGGTATCAACTTCAATGACCTATCGCTCAAGGATGGCAGCACATGGACGCGGTACGGTCAGAGCAAGCTCGCCAACGTCTTGCACACCAAGACCCTGCACAAGATGTACGGCCCCGGCTCCCCAAGTGCGCGAAAGGGGGAGGGTGAAATTTGGCTTTCGTCTGTGCATCCAGGTATGGTCGAGACGAACATTGCCGCAGGGGTGGGGGATTCGGGTTCGGGTATGATGAGTATTCTCTCGGTCTACCGCATGTTCGGATTGATATGGTCTCCCGACAAGGGGTCGTGGAACAGTCTGTTCTGTGTGGCGAGTCGGGAGATGAAGGCGGAGCAGAGCGGCGGATATTTCGAAATCTTCAAGCGCTTTGGAGAGCCGAGGTGGCAGAGCGGTGCAGCTAAGGATGAGAAGCTTGCGGAGAGGCTGGATGAATGGACTAGGGAGGTGATGAGGACTGAAGGGTGGGTTTGATAATGGCGCCAAATGGATCTGTTCTGTTGGATATACTCACTAGTTTTCCTGTTTCATAGATAGTGATCACATTGCTTTCGAGCTGTTTGGTGTCTAGATTTAGAGGCCATTGGTCAACAACAACACCTCAAGGCCTATTCTCCAATAGTTTGCGTGACAGCCTTCATCCATTAATGTTTAATTTTCTTTAGAAGTAATTAGCGAGCACGAGACGGACTTGCAATCTTTCAAAATTCCACAGAATCATACATAATTTCCATTGGGTAAATCACACTAAACCGCTATGTAGACGTCACTGCGAAATTTTAAGTGTGGAAGAAACAGCCTATGATGCTCATTATATCTAGGTAGTGAGCTGAGCATATAGATTTCCTGCTTGTGGCCACTTGTTCTGCTTATGATTGGTCTGTAGGGTACTTCATTGGCCGGCTTCTTCCCCGAAAGCCGGAGCACTAGGCCGAACCGGCATGCGGGGGGCATTAGCACGCCGAACTCGGTGCGGAGGAATGCAACCTTGGCTACGGCGGCGATGCTCCGGTTGTGCATTGACATTGCAGAGGATACATAGCAATTGATGAAAACGCTTTTATTGTTCTACTGCAGTCATTTGTGCCCTGTAGTGCTGCTCGAGATCATGGATGATCGATGACATGAAAATATCTCGCGGCCGATCACAGTAAAGTGGATATGTGTGGCTTTTGGTCAACACTTAGTTAACTTATGTCTATTCTCGAGATGTGCCACACGATGACTGTGTGACTGTGTTGTTTGTCGTGTTCGGATACTCATCTAAGGGCCCTCTTAACATCATCTTATTAACCGGGAACGTACGCAAGAACAGCGGGGCCTGCAAAACGCACAGTTACAACGTGATCACGCCACTACATGGCGACGGCGACAGTCACCCTGTCACACCGGTGCGGAAAACTACCTGCTCGCCGGAGGGATACAGGCTCTCCCTAGCTGCAAGAAGGCAGAACAGGTAACCAAGAACCGGCAGGTGGATTGCGGACGCACGTACGGGTGGTCTCGATACTTTATCACTGGGACCTTAGCCGATGTTGATCACCGGGGCTCCACCAAGGGGTCCGGTGCCGGTGGACCTGTCCACCGCACGCAACCCCTAGGGCAAATGGCAAAGGTAGCCACTGCAAACTTTGCCGTGTCGGTTACAACAATCCTCCAAACAACAAAGAATGGTTTTTACTTCACGAGTGGGCTGTTTTCTTCGATGACAAGTGAAGTGGAAGTTGTCGTATGTATCTCTATACTTATAAAGGCTTTTGCTAGTTTCCCGCTGTCTCATACTATTGTTTGATCGCGTGATCTTTTCTATTTTGTCATCCTGTGTTCACAATGGGTTTCGGACGAGCCAAGGAAGACCGGCCGACGCCTCCCGAGGTCTACAACTGGAGGATATACGCCATCTCAATATGCGCAACTCTAGGTATGTATCCAATGCCTGAATTCGATCCCTTGAAGCCACCCATAGCATGATGTGTTGACGTGTATCCTCTCAGGGTCGTGGATGTTTGGGTATAACAATGCTGTGATAGGTGGTGTCATGGTGCTGCCCGCTTTCGAACGTGACTTTGCTCTTCCTCCCACTGGGACCTTCAAATACACAACCATCACGGCAAACATTGTCTCCCTCCTGCAGGTTGGTGCCATTGTAGGGAGTCTTATGGTGTTTCCAATCTTGAAGTATCTGGGAAGAAGAACAGCCCTTGGGATATCTGGAGTCGTATTCTTCGCAGGCGCCACTATGCAGGCAAGCCTTACCTCGCCTTCTCTGAGGAACAGTGTGTTGGTCCCTTGTTCCATGATCTGACCGTGATCCTAGACGTTTTCTCAAGGCTCCTTGCCATTGATGTATGCTGGTAGAACACTAAGCGGTGTCGGTCTTGGTTTCGTGACTGTTTCCGTTCCCACCTACATCGGCGAGCTCGCGCCTCCAGCCATCAGAGGATCCCTTATTGGCCTCTATGAAATCAACAATCAACTTTCGTCTCTATTTGGCTTCTGGGTGAGCTACTTCACGATCATTGGTGTCCCAGATCACCAGTCTCGCCAATGGCAAATCCCTCTCGCGATGCAGATGATCCCGGCTGCACTGCTGTGCATCGCCGCATATCTCCTGCCCGAGTCACCTAGATGGCTCATTGAACATGGCCGTGTTGATCGAGCCCGTCGAATTCTTTCATTTATTAGACATCTCAACCCAGACCACGAGTACATCTCTTTTGAGGTCGACAAGCTAGAGGAAGCTTTGATTCGACAGCGACTAATGCGGGAGAAGGAGGATAGATGGCAAATTTTGAGAGAGCTGACATGGCCAGGAAATCGGAACCGAATCATAATTGGCTGCACCATAATGTGGTCAAGTAATATGACTGGTACCATGGGTATTAATCAGTACGCGCCATCCATTTTCCAGTCGATTGGCATTTATGGCACCACGAGACATCTCTTCCTCAGTGGATTCTACTCTTTATCCAGAGTCATCACTACAATTCTTAGTCTTGTCTTCTTCATCGATATGACTGGTCGACGTAAACTACTTCTGATAGCTAGCGTTGGCATCGTCATCTCGCTGACCTACATCGGCGCCTTCAATACGGCTACTGTTGGTCGAGCTAGCAAGGGCGCCGGGGGCTGGGTCTCATTAGCCGCCATTTATACATTTGCTGTAAGTGCAACCAAAGAACACCCAATTCTTTTAACTTGAGGCTTAGCAATATCAGATATCATTTTCTGTTGGTTGGAATGGTGTCCCATGGGTCTACTGTGCCGAAATCTTTCCAAGCAGGATCAAGGACATCGGAGTGTGCCTCACCACCTGGAATCAATGGCTCGGCCAATTCACCATCTCCCGAATTACCCCCTACATGGTCGCTGCCACAGCGAGTGGAAACGTCATGTTCTTCGTTTGTGCCGGATGTACCTTTGCGTCCGCTGTATTCGTTTACTTCTTCCTTCCTGAGACCAAAGGCAAAACGCTCGAAGACATGGACGAGATATTTGGTACGCCTTACAAAGGTGGCTCACAGGGCCCTATGATGTCACAGCCAATTATCGAAGAACTGGTGAGAGTCCCCACTGGAGTTTAGCTTCCTGATGATATAAAGATTGATTCTCATGGGGGGAGAAAACTAAACGCAAAACACGAAATTCTGTCCCATTCTACCTGGGGAACTTTAGGTTCTTTAGCTTCGGTCAGGGCGTTGGATAATTGATACATAAGAAATCACTGCATTTTCTAAAAGCGGCATTTGCAAAATAATAAAGACTATCATGATATACTAGCCTCACTTTTTTAAATCCTCAACGGTGCACTTATGCTATTCTATAGCTATACTTTGTGTTAGTCAGGCTAAAGTAGTTGTCACTGCTGGGACATGATGCTCACCAGTCTGAGCTTCGGGATTGGACCACGCGACAAAACGCTCCTCCTCTTCGGAACTACCTGCATTGTTTGAAAAGCGATACGTATATGTCTCTCATTTATTGGCTCTCTTTTACTAGTTGGCCCCAGGAAAAGCCCATCCAGGGTTCCCTGCTGCTCATTGCTGTTGGTCATCTGCGAGTTGGCCGTATCGACCTGCTGAAGTGAATCAGCCTTCTGGATTTCGAGAGCTTTGATCGTTAATCTCTGGACCATCTCAGACGTAAGATAGCCAAGGATGTCTAACGAGTCATCATTCGGTTTGTGCTCTGCGATAACTCCCAGGCCGGACCATTCTCGAAATCGTTTGCTCTTACGCCAAGTGAACGATGCATGACGATACTCCGACCAGGTCTTATACTCTTCAACAGTCATATCACGCGTTCGAGCGTCATTTCGACGAAGCACCTCTAGTGTATCTTTGTTCGTTGCACTCTCCACCGTGTCGTCACGACGACTGTCGGGAATCTGTACCGAGAAAAATGACCCTATATCCCATGGCAGATTCACACTCGGTACATTGGCACGATTTGTAGATGTATCTTCTGTCTGAGCGACATCTTCATCGTCAATGAATCCTTCGTTGGCAAGAGCGTCTTTTTCATCGGTGTCTTTGACGGTTTTACGGATGGCTTTCCAAGCGAGGAAATTGCGCACGCGCTCGACCCGAGGAGTATCATGTCGTATTTGAAAGATCAAGTCATCGTTGGAGAAGACGCGAGAACCACGTCGAGCGGCTAGTTCGTTTGCAGTACGCAACTCTCTTGAGTTAGATCATGAAGAGACAGGGATAATGGCATATATCTTACCATGTAGACAACCTGATCACGGATGATACCTTCGATCATGGCGACAGTTTGAGTAGAAGTCTCCTGGTTCTCACCGGCTATGTACATCATCTTGCACCAAGCTGGTCATTTGAATTGCACACTACGACCTAACGGACGATGTACAAACACTCACCTGTTGGATTTCTTGCTTGAACAGTGGCGTCGGCTGCGTGGCCATGGTCATGAAGATGAAAGCCGAAGAAAAGGCAACAGGCAATGGACAAGTAAATTGCTAATACAGAAAGCATGTAGCATTCCATGGGCATTTCGACAAATCTAGAAATCATGCTTGTGCTTTTAATACTTCAATGCTTTTATATACACGAGATATCACAAGAAATTGGTGGTACGGTGTGAATAGACAAGCAGTGACACTGTACGCTTGTCATGGAGAAGCTTGGGCTGTCAAACAGCCCCATTAATGGGGGGGAACGGGAATACTTCGATAAAATTGACGACTTAGCAACCCGAACCCACGGCCTAGACGCTATGATTGGCTCTAATGCTTACACGCCACAAATAACCTTGGAATTCGTCCTACCCCCATGCGCTTACACTGTGTGTCTTACATGGCTTAGTCTTTGACCGGCATCTCTTCGGCGTCTTGGTGCCCTCATGTTTTGTCCCTATAAGGTATGCGTAGTGCCACGCAAGCGTAAGTGAGGCTAGAAGGTAAAGTATAATTCATAAAACTAATGATACAGTTGCGAAGCTTAGAGCAAGTAACAAAAAGGTTACAATATAATAGTGTCGAGAGATCCTTGTGCGGTGATCATCCAGTCATAGAGTTGACCATTATGCATTGGCATATGCAGTTCCGAGTGCATTCAGTTCACTTCCTTCCAGAAGATTTCCATCACTGTCCATGAAGTAAGCATATCCGCCCACGTTGGGATTGGGATCAAGCCACGGCAGGACTTCCTCAACAAATGCCACCTTCTGATCAACTGTGGCGCTCGTGAGGCCAAATTTGGTAACGTACTCCTCATCGATACCGTATTTTTGGGCAAGTGCGATTGTGACGTTGACCTGCTTATGGAAGTTCCAAACCTCATTCCCTGGCGCACCATACCAATGGGTGCACAAGAAGTCAATGTCACACCCGCCATCACATTCCTCCAGGAAGTTAGTGAGATAGGTAATGCCTTTGGGGCTAGGATTGTTTGTGATGCATGGACTTCCAAGGAGCGCTTTGCCTTCCAGAGGGTTCATGAAGGACTTATGGTCCGCTACGGCTGCTGCCACCGAGATGTTGCATTGGCCGGGTTGGTCCGGCTCATTGAAGCCTAAGAGATGCGTTGTGACGTTGGCGATAGCGATTTCTGCAGAGGTGATCTAGGAGCTGGCTGTCATTTTCGTGGGACACCACATCTGCGGTAGGTATTCGAACACCGCAGGAACGTCCGACGCGAGTGACCCACTAGTTGTAGACCTAGCCCACGTTCGAATCAACCCCCGGTGGCAGTGCGTCAAGACGAAGGAAAGATAGCCCGCGCTTGCTTCGCGAAGTGCCTGTAGCTGCGTTTGGCACAGAAGGAACGGTAACAGAAGCTGGCGGAGAGATGCTGGTTGGAGAGGCAAGTGTCGTCAAAGCCGGATCATGGGTACCAGTAGAAGATGAGGCAGGAGTCGAAGTCGGAATTTCAATTGAGATTAAGGTTTCAGTCAAGGACAAAGCGGCTGTCAAAGCCGAGGCATTGGCAGAGGAGCGAGTACAAGGCGAAAACGAATGATCTGAATGAATACCGAAGTAGTGACCATGGTGGTCATGGCAATGATGTGTACGGGCTGAAACAGCGACTCCAAGAGCCAGAATAAACCACGAAAACATAATGGGAAGTAATTTGCGGGATCAACATGGTGCAAAAGGTCAATGTCAAAATGGCAAGTATGACTAGTAACTAGAGAACTGAAGAGTGTGAATGAATGACATAAAGAGCGAACGAAAGGCACAGAGGAGTGGTGAGAGTTCTAATAGCAAAGCGTTTTCATAAGGAAGAAAGCGATCTTCCATAATCCATTTCAATCCTTAATCATAGTTAAAGAATTCGCAGGTTTGCCGTGTTATGATCGGGATATTCAACGTCATTAGCATTGGAATTGACCACAATAAGTGGACGAATCTTCACACATAATCTTAACTCTAAACACGAGCCAAGCTAGGATAAGCCCTTGCAAATATTGCAAGTTCGCACTTGAAGAAGGGCATAAGCCTTGATTTCAAAGCGAGCACCATTTGCGTTGAAGCATTAGGGCTATTGACAGACTCGTGTTCGAATGTTGGCTGCCAGCCATAGAATAATTGCCCTTGCCGGTCGCATGCGTGATATTAGCAAAGGGGGTTACTGATCGGTCTCTGTGCTGACTTGACCGTTTGAGAGATGTTTTCGTATGGAAGTGGGTCATTTCAGTTATTGCAAACACGATATCACTATTTGACCGCAGAGGTGTGGCTGGCACCTGAAAGGTTGGATCCTGCATCCAAAAGTCTAGTGTCGATCTCGAACTCCCCGATATCCCCGGTACCGAGTCGGTGTGCCGGTAGTAGTTCAAGAAGCCAAGGCCGTGCGATTCACAACAACCACCTTGATAAGTTATCGTTGCACGCTGCTATTAACATCACCGTGACTGAATGCCATGGCCTAATCATAGTACTTCTGACTCACACCCGCAATGATCTCTGTCTCACGCTGGTTCACCATTCCTGTTCGAAATCTATGGTCTTTGGCAATCCGAGCCCGCGCCCATTCTTAATAGAGGAGACACAACTTTAGTCATATTGAATAGGGTTAAGATGGGCAAGTAACTCACCTTCGGCTGTGACAGACTCTAGCGCCTTTCTCTCCGACTCGGGGAGTTGATAACCTAGCCTTTGAAGCAATGGGCTCTTCACTGGCTTCATCTGAACCGCCGCCTCAGGTCTAGCAAAGTAGATAAGGCTAAGCCTCGGCTTGTCAGCCTGGTCGGGAGGTGGCCGCACAACTCTGTGAACCGTCGACTTGAGAAATCCTCCGCTCAAGTACTCCAATGCGTCAGCAATATTAACGATGATTGCATTTGGCTCCGATTTGACATATTTCCACTCATTGGTGGCCTGATTTAGCACTTGTAGACCCGCCACAGGTTGATGAAACAAGAACGTCAAACTATTGTAGTCGGTATGACCCTTAGCCCACAAATTGTCCACTTTCTTATCTTCCTCAGCCGTCCGAGGGTAATATTTCATATATCGGAGATATTCAAGACCCTTCTCTTCGTATCTATGATTATCCGCAAGATAATTCTCGTCTATCTCGAGTACATAGGCAAATAAACGGAGAAGAGGCAGGAGAATTTTATCATGTATGTGCTGATCGAGGTTCGTCAGAACACCAAGACATTGTTTTGCAAGCCGGTTACTTGTTTGTCTACAAAAGCACTTACCAATGAAAATTGCTTGATTTCCTCATAGTGGTCAAAAATTAGTTGCGGATGGGGTCTCTCGTCTATATTCGAGTAAGTAAATCTTCTGACAAAACAATGAAAAGTGGAAGCAAATTTTCATCGAAATCCCTGGAGGCTGCTTTAAAGCTGGAAATGGGAATCAGGGCTGACTTACGTTCGGGGGTAAATTTTGGAATATTGTACCTCTCATCATTATCTCTAGCGCCCAGGTCCCCCGTCGAGCGAGGTTTGTAGCCACGAAAGTCGCCAACCGCTGTGTTGCTGAGGTATTTCATCTTCTCCTCGAGCGGTAGTTCGAAGACGGCCTTTGCAATGGCATATTGATTATTGATCTGTTCCTGACTTAGGCCATGGCCAGTGACATAGAAGAATCCTGAAACTGGTTAGTTGTTGCTTATACACCTGAAGGGTTACTCTACCATTTTTGTTGATGAATTGCAACACCTGGTCCGCCAGGGCTTGCTTCCCGCCGAGTGTGTCTAGCAGCGAAATGTCAAGGGCTTCAAGCTCTGCCCAGTCCACTATTATGGTCAGATAATGCCGTTATCCTGAGAAACTAAAATCTAATCTTACAGTCTTCCTTGGTTTGGGGTGGCGGAACATAAGGCTGGAGTCTGGGCTCCGAGGTTGAAATAGTCATGTCTCCTTATTACTATTTGAAGGCGCTTTAACGGCTGGGCTACTGGCTTGGGGAAAGCTTGGTAGCTTCGACGTCTAAAATGCTCAAGGGTCAAGCTTTATGTCACTGGTTACTCAATCTGGTCTATCGTACATATGACTGACTTGAAGGCTTGGTGGGAGGCTACCCCGCCCTTGAGGTACGCAAAGAAATATCACATCATTCGATTTGCCGATGGTGAATCGCAAGAGAGTCGCTCTAATTTGTCGCTCGTTAACTCCACTACAGTTTTCGCCGCTAGTAAGCTTAACGCTCGCTCTCCTGGAGGTATTTGTACAGAACAATTTCTATTGGCTGGCTACGTGCTATCTAGTCTTTGAATACACAGCTATCTTTCCACACATACTTCTCCTCTAGGCACCTGTGGGTCGGATATAGCATTTTGTTCCGTATTTCCTAGGTCAAGTAGTGATGGTCCCTGGTAATTACGCCATCCTAGATTGCATAGCGTATCCACCCGAAGGATTCCTAAACATACACATAAATTGATGAGAAAATGAAATCGAATGTTGTAGTGAGATCCCTCTCTAAGTCGAGCCAGTTATAATCCAAATGGCGGATAATCTAGAAGATAAGAGCACTTCGGTGAACGCCCTTGTACACTCCGCTAAGCGCAGTGGGAATGAAGATGTCCTATCGTCGACAAAAGAGAAGCGGACAGTGCGACAGCGCCTAAAAGATATTGTCTGGGATAGCCTTGACTACTCTCCCGATGAAAGGCGGTTTATTTCCAAGATCGACTTTTTCATCCTGTAGGAAACCACCTTTTTCAAACCTGCCTACACTACATTCTGAATGCTAAACAATGTTTAGTACTTGGGCCGGCTTCTCGTACTTCTCCAAGAACTTAAACTCCAACAACCTGTGTATGTGTTAATATTAACGTCCCCGGTAGCTATGATGTAGTATTTAGGCAACAAGACTAACAAAGAGTAGCTAATGCATATGTCTCGGGAATGAAAGAGGAGCTCAACGTTGTTGGCAATCAATATCAAACGTTCATTACTATGTGGACTGTGTCAGTCATTACTCTCCTCCATCTCATGTGGGATATCACGAAACAAAATTCTAATATGCCCGAAGTGGCTATGTAATAAGCCAGCTACCCTCTCAAGCCGTTTGTACTAGAGGTACGTATTGATGGCGAAATATTCTCTGACACATATGTTAACAAGGGTCCAAGTACGTTTGTCGCTTTGGTGTCCGTCCTGGGAATTATTCTGGGTTATAGTGACCTTCGCGACTGCTGCAGTGAAAACGCCACATCATCTGTATGCTTGTCGATTTCTTGTCAGTTTCTATCCCCAAGAAGTTGACTGAGCTCAAGTGTACTTACGTCAGTCAGGTCGGCCTCGCAGAAGGGACATTCTATCCTGCTGTTCACACGGTTCTTGGTGGCTGGTATACGAAGAGAGGTACACAAAATTTGGCAAAAGTATTACGGCCTCTCTCTAATTCAAAGCATCATAGAACTAGCAAAGCGAGCATGCATATTCTTTGGCTCAGCCTTTGTCGGATCGATGTTCAGCGGCTACCTCGTGAGAACTATTTATACTCTTGATTTCTCAAATGGGTCTAATGAGTACATAGCAAGCGGCACTCTATTCAGGAATGGATGGCGTTCACGGCCTTGCGGGGTGGAGATGGCTCTTCATCTTTGATGGTGTCATCACCTTGCCGATGGCGGTCTGGGGTGCGTCTGTCAAAGAATTCAAATCAATGATTGGCCACGTCTGACATCCGTAAATTAGGCTACTACGCACTTCCAGACTTGCCTAGTAATACCCGGGTTCGATGGCTTAAGCCCCACGAAAAAGAACTAGCTCTTAGAAGGATGAAAGCAATCGGAAGAGACCTTGAAGAGCCTATTACTGTGAAAGGGACGATTAGAGTGCTCAAGAAATGGCATTTCTGGGTTTATACAGCATACTACACGTAAGTCGCTGCGTCACAGTCGAGGAACTAATTATTGAGCCTTGATCTTAGGTTTTTTATTTGCAGCGAAAACATTGGAGCGTACATGAACCTCTGGCTCAAGAGCTTGAAACGGTTTGTAGACATCTTGACCATGCACACTCGACGTTTACTAATTAGATTTGGGCATAAGTTACACCGTGCCACAAGTTAACACTTATCCCACAGTGACCAATGCCGTGACCATTCTCACTACTTTGTTATATGGCTGGACCAGTGACGCGATCCAACTCCGCAGTCCAATAGTGTATTTCTCATTGGCAGTCTGCTTCTTTGCAGCAATGAATCTCGCTATCTGGGACGGTGTACCTTTCGGCCTCAAATGGGCTTCATTCTACCTAACCGGGTAAGGGCCCACTCAATACAGGAATGTTCCTTCCAATGCTAACAAACTTGATAGATTTGCCCAAGGTTCAGGGCCCGTTTTCTTGGTGCGTCCCTGTAGCTCATTAGAAATGAACTTGATGATAGTGGTAGATCACTGACTATAACCTACTACAATTAGACAATGGTGAATGAGGCCTGCGCCGGAGACAGCCTAGAGAGAAAGATAATCTTGGGTTCCACCAATTCTGTTGCGTAAGTAATATCGATCATAAGAAAACTAGAGCTCTGTAGCCCTAATTCATTGCTATTTGATAGATACGCTTTCAACGCTTGGATTCCCTTGATAACTTACAACACAAATTACGCGCCAAGATTCTTAGTCGGCAACTCAGTCACAGTGGGACTCATTGTTTGTGCGGCCCTCACTTTGACCTTGGCCGTGCTTTTGGAGCGGCAAGACAGGTATGCCTCTTTTCCTAGTGTTTGAGCTTCTTAAGCCCTCTTTTCTAATTTGCGAGTGCTATAAGACGCGATCCCGCTTTATTAGATGCCGAATTGGGACAGGACGCACTGGTGGCCCAAGAACAGGAAGTCGCTGCAAAAAGACCTGTGTGATGGAATTTTGATGTGACTAGTAGAACAAAGGCTTGGGTGTGGATGCTGCTTCAGCAATTTGTACTTTGTGGCAAACTGTCATACGAGAAGACAGTTGATTGAGGATATATACTATCATAGCACTACGATGTTTTCGTAGTAGTATGTTGCTCTCTAGGAGTGTCCCTCGTCAGTACCGCCTTGCTGTAAGGTAAGGGTCATGACGTCATATAGAGTGAGGCAAGTTGAAAAACAGCGAAGCGGCCCATCCTCTTCGATTATCGATTAGGACTTAATTTCATCATGAGTTTGTATGGCCTATATGAAACGATAATAGCGAAGCATTCCGGAATCATACTCTTTATATGTGACCGAAAATACGAAGGCATTATGCCTTAACCAACTGTCGAGTAAAGTTGAGTCGAATGTCTGGATGAACCTAGCTTTGACGGTGAACTCTGTGTGATGGAATTGACAATTTTACTCTGGCGAAAGCCCTAATCCGGTTCCAAAAGAGCTATACAGGTAGCCAATTCCTTAAATTGCAAGGGCATTTATCTAATAGAAGACTCTACTTGACGGCACGCGTACTCGAGATATTCGATTCTTCCGTTTTACTACTTTGTTCCATCTGAAAACTAAACCTTCTCCTCTGATTTCGAGCTGTTAGTGGCATCCGGCTCATAAAACGCTACCTTCACGCCGTCACCGGGCTGAAGCACAAGGCTGTCCATGAGGGTAGGGCTGCCGTGGTCGATGGCGTCCATGTGGCTGACAACGCGCTCGAACTTCTGGAAAAGCCGTACGAGCACGTAACCCATCTCGGTCAGGGCAAACTGCTGGCCGATACAAATGCGGGGCCCGCCGTTGAAAGGGATATACTGCCACGGCTTCGGTTGCCACTGTTCCCATCGCTCCGGCGCGAACACGGCCGGGCTGGGGAGGTGCGATGGGTAAAGGTCGATCCGGCGCTGCAGTAGTAGCGTTGAGTAGGCGACCGGCGTGTCCTTGCAGACTGCTACGGGCTCGGTCCCGTCAGATCCGCCGCCGCGCGGCAACGTGGTATCACGGAGGGCTAGGCGGAGATTAAAAGGTAGAACCGGGTACATGCGTAGTGTCTCGTTAAGGATGTGTTGGAGGTACTTCATAGCCTTGAGATCGGCGGAAGACGGGTTGCGGCACGTAGCGTCGCCTTCGAGGCCGACTGACTGGGCGATTTCACCCCGCAGCCGCTGGACGCACTCCGGTCTTTTGCTCAGCTCGTATATGGCCCATGACAGAGTGCTTGCCGTGGTGTCGCGGCCCGCGATTAGCACGGCTATAAGCTGGTCACGTAGGACCTTACGGTCCCGGGTGAACTGGGCCAGGGCGTGCAGGAAAGTGTAGCGACCAGTTCCACCCTCACCCCTGTCATGGATCGTCTTCGCGAGCTCCTCCGGTGGTAGACACAATGTTCGTTCGATAAACGGGTCAAGGAACTCATCAATAACGCGAATCCCACGGTTATATGAATCCCGTGGGACGAAAGCCTTGGCGGGGCCGGCGCGATTAATCAGGCATTGTACACGTTGGACCTCTGTGACCGCTTCGGCAAAATCTTGTTGTGGGATGCTTTATTTTGTTGGTGTTAGAGATTGATCTCAACAAAGGCTTATAGACATGGGAAAGACCCATGCGACACAGCGCAAGGGGTAGAAAATGACACAACTCACATCAGAGACTGCGTGTCTTTGCCGAGGAGGAAATCAGTGGCCACGTCTAGTGTATACCGAAGAAAAAGGTCGCTCATGTCTATGACACGGCCATTGGCTGAATATTTCGAGATAGACCTCCCCTCAGCCCTTGCAGGGATCAGGACAGCGGCGGCTGAAGCGTCACCGCCAACGGACATGACAGTGAATAAGGTCTGCAGATGCGCCTCGAATATGTGTAGATCAGACACGCGATCCTTGATGAACTGCGGGCGCAGCAGCTGGCGACTCGCGTGCCACTTAGCGCCATCTGTGGCGAAGATGCTGTCGCCGAGGAAAGGCTCGAACTCCCGGTGAAAAGGTTCGCCCTTGCCGTAGTCCTGGAACTGTGAGGCCAGGATGGCCTTGATGTTTTCCGGGTCGTCGGTGAAGATGATGCGCTTGCCCATGATGCGGACCTCAACGGTGTGGTTGTGCAAGGTTGCGAACATATTCTCCCAGAGAAGGTGATTCTTATGGACCGCGGAGGCCCTAATCTTGCTGATGATTAGGTCGATGCCCCAGGGCAGCTTTCCGCGCATCTCGGGCGCCCGCAAGCCACCGGTGCGGCGTAGGCGGTACCGCTCGTTGAAGCGCTTGCTGATGGCATAGACCACATAGCAGACAAAGACAACGGAGAGAGCGGATGTCCAGGAGGCCTTAGAATAGAGTTCTTCGGCGAAACCCATGATATCGGAACGTTTAGACAGGTGGTTATATGTCTGGATTTGTATATGTATTAGATAATTAGGACAAGTATAACATGAAAGAGGAGAACGGGGGTGATCGGGCACCCTTTTGTGATCTGTAAAGAGGTGAACCAAGAGACTAACCCGCTAGGCTGAAGAGATGTTCCTCAGACGAAAGGAAGCAGAGGGCGAAGAAGGTGTGGCAGAGTGGGAGAAAAGACAGAAGGCAGAGCGGCAGGGGTAGATTTCTTTTCAAAATGATGAAAGTCGATGGCGTTCACTTTCTCGTGTTGCAATTGCAAGCAAAGGTTCGCCCTGCGGATGCGAATAGACAATAGGAGAGAGGGTTTTGTTCAGAGGTAGTGACCAAAAAGCAAAAGTCATATACATAGCTTGTAGTGTAATACGGAGCAATGATAGGATATCTCCGAGGCCCGTTGATAGACTTGCGCCGCTGCCTGGCACGATGAGCCAGACCGTTACACAGGTCGTGATGTCTAGGGTACTTAGCTTTGGTAGCCAGTGCCCGATCAGAATTAGGTCTGTTTCATGCTCCTTAATACTATATCTTGCTCCTTAGAGTAAAGGAATAATAGTTACTGTGTATGCTGTGTGAACTGTGCTGCTGCTATTCCTCAAGGAGTAGTAAGGAATGCGAGGACAGGGTCAAAACTAGATTCTATTATCATCCTTTTTGAACTTGTCAAACCTACTATAAAAATATACTTTTACATCCCTCTATCGTGGTTTTATTTTATTCTAGCTTATTAAAGAGATAGAGCTTCACTTCCTCCATTGTCAGGTAGCCTATATAGATACAACAGCACTAAGAAACTGATAAATTAGCCCGGTATAACTGACCTAAGAATATATATTCATTTCACCTTTTGGAAGTATATAGTATGAGTAGCTAGATGACACAGTATGAATAGCATTTTCGGATGTGAAGTACGCTCCGATTGGTCCTCCAAACCTCCGGATTCACGCTTGTGCTGTAGCAGTCTTGTAAGCCGATTTGGATGAGCACCTTTCGGAGAATATTTTGATCGGTTGAGCAACCTCCCGAGAACCTCCCGAAGTGCTTCGATAGCGATTTCGTGATTTGGAAGAGTGGTGGTCTGCCATACGCAAGAATCTTTGATAATATGAAATGAGCGCTTGAGAGAATCCCAGATTCCGAAATATATATAAAGTATTGACGCTTGAGGTTTGACAAGTTAGCAAGTAAAGCAATCGACATGAAGTGAGCTCCATGATATATTGGTACATTCCTGGTAACCAATCTCTGGGTTTGATTACCTAGTTCGCTTCCTTGTCAACACGAAACAGCCAACCATCATGGGCTCTTCTATCGATTCTTACGACGCCACGAACCGCCTTGCCGGTCAAGACCACGTCCTCTCATCTGACATCGCCATCATTGGTGTCTCTGGGCGCTTTCCTGGCGATGCAACTTCCCCTCGGAATCTATGGGACATGGTCATGGAGGGGAGAAATGCCCAGGAACCGATACCCAAAAGCCGCTTCAATGCGGACGGCTTCTACCATAAAGACAGTGGCCGGGCTGGAGGATTTGGCGGTACCAAGTTAGGCTACTTTGTGTCTCAAGAGGTCGACCGTTTTGACTCCAGTTTCTTCTCCATTACGCCCGAGGAAGCTAAGGCAATGGATCCGGTTCAGCGTCTACTGTTGGAGGTGGCGTACGAGGGTCTTGAAAACGGTAAGTATGCCTGTATTAAGGGTGTTGAATATGCTTGAATGCCAGACGCAATGTACATCGCACTAACTATCTCAGCTGGCCTGACAATTGACCAAGTCGCCGACCAGCCCATGGGCTGTTTTATAGGAGGCGCGCTGCATGATTACTGGGACATACAAGCCTTAGATCTGGACAGTCTCCCGAAGTATGCGGGCACAGGCACAGGAGGCTCCATCTTAGCGAATCGTATCTCGTGGTTTTTCAACCTCAAGGGTCCCAGCATAACCATCGATACGGCGTGCTCATCTTCCATGACTGCGATGCATCTCGCTTGCCAGAGCATTAGATGTGGGGAGACCGATTCGGTGCGATTCTTCTCAGCCTCTTTTAATATTCTTCCTTGCAGACGTTTGCAGCCGGAACTAACCGAACTTTCTAGGCTCTGGTCGGAGGCTTTAGCTTACAGCTTCTGCCCAACTTTGCCATATTTATATCCCCCATGTCTTTTCTCAGTGCAGATGACAAGTGTCACTCATTTGACTCAGCGGCCAACGGCTACGCTCGTGCCGAAGGTGGTGGGTTTGTTGTTTTGAAGCGACTGGATAAGGCTCTCCGCGATGGCGATACCATTCGCGCGGTCGTCCGCGCCTCGGGAGCCAACCAAGACGGCCGGACTCTCGGCCTTACGCAGCCATCAGAGGCCCGACAAGCGGAATTGATCCGTTCGACGTATAAGTCTGCAGGACTGCCCTTGCATGAGACAAACTACTTTGAGGCCCACGGCACGGGCACAAAGACGGGCGACCCTATCGAGTGTGCGGCCATAGGTGCTGCCTTTGCGCCGACACGACAACATCCATTGTACGTGGGGTCTGTAAAGAGCAACGTGGGACATATGGAGGGCGTTAGTGGGATTGTCAGTATGGTCAAGACTATTTACAGCCTCGAGAGTGGCTGGATTGCACCGACCCATGGGTTGGAGAACATCAACCCTAGGATCAAGGTGGCTGACTGGAAGATCAACATTCCTACACGTGCTATTCGCTGGCCCGCTGGCCTGCGGCGTGCTAGCATTAACAGTTTCGGCTATGGTGGTGCCAATGCTCATGTCGTAATGGACGATGCGTACCACTTCTTGAAGCAGCACAAGCTGCAAGGCTGGCACAACACCACTGTCGAAGTTGAGAGCCCGGAACTCCTCCCTAACAAAGTCAATGGAACCAATGGAACCGATGGAACCGATGGAACAAATGGAACAAATGGGACAAATGGAGTAAACGGCCATGCTCAATACGGCGACACGCCGAAAACAGAAGGGACAACCTCTCGTCTCTTCCTCCTCTCTTCTCACGAGGAATCCGGCATCACTCGACTCAGCCAGAGCCTGCAGACTTACCTGAACGAAGTCGACGTCCAGCGCGCGTCTGAAGGAAGGAATGATTTCCTGCACCGTCTAGCATATACGCTCTCCGAGAAGAGGTCGAGTCTTCCTTGGAAAACGTATACCGTCGGGTCGACTATCGAGGAATTGATAGGGGCTTTGGATGGGGCACAGACCCGGGCGATCCGCGTCCCCAACAAGGCGCGGGCGCTCGCATTCATCTTCACCGGCCAGGGTGCACAATGGTCTGCCATGGGGCGCAGTCTGCAAAGATATCCCGTCTTCCAACAGTCCCTGCGCGAGTCAAATGCCTGTCTCCAGTCTTTGGGCTGCACGTGGGATCTCATAGAAGAACTGAACCGCAGTGACGAGGAATCCAAAATCGATCGCCCGTACATCAGCCAGTCGGCATGCACGGCGCTACAGCTCGCCGTCGCGGATCTCCTGTCTAGCTGGGGCATCCGTCCGCAGGTCACGATTGGCCATTCGAGCGGCGAGATTGCGGCCGCCTACGCCAAGGGTGCGATCGACAAGGCGGCTGCCATGCGCATTGCCTACTACCGAGGAGTCCTTAGCAGTCACATCGGCAAGATGGGTGCCATGGCTGCCGTTAGCCTGGGTGTGGATGCAGCCATGGGGTACGTCGGCCGTGTTACCACGGGCAGGATCGTGGTGGCTTGCATCAACAGCCCAGAGAGTGTGACATTATCCGGCGATATGGAGGCAATCGACGAGGTTATGCTGCTGCTGCAAGCTGACGACATATTTTCGAGGAAGCTCCGGGTGCAGACCGCGTACCACTCCCACCATATGAAGCTCATCGCCGACGAGTATCTGGCTAATTTAGCAGGTGCCTGGAAGAGTAATCCGGGCCATACGGACGTCACCATGTTCTCGTCAGTGCATACCAAGCCCGTGGACGGCACCGGTCTTGGACCTTCGTACTGGGTGGCCAACCTAGTCAGTCCCGTCAACTTCTCGGGCGCCATCACGGCCGCTGCTCATGCAGGCCTTCTGGGGGGTAAGGCAAGAAACATGACCGGTCTGAAGAAGGGGAGTCCCGATGCCATTGTTGAGATTGGACCGCATGCGGCGCTGCAGGGGCCTCTGAAGCAGATTCTGGGCAGCCTCGGCGATAAGCTTCCGTCTCCCCCTCGGTACTTATCGGTCATCAAAAGACAGCAAGACGCCATTCAGACGGCCCTCGAGGTGGCTGGCGAACTGCTCGTCCTGGGCCACCCGGTCGACGTGCGCCTGGTGAATGCATACGATGCTGATGGTGGTAATGTCACGGAGGGCTGCAAGATACCTGCACTGGTGGATCTTCCCCCATATGCATGGAACACGTCTAACCGATACTGGAGTGAGTCGGCTGCGGTCTCGGCCTACAGAAACAGGAGCCATCCACGGCTTGAGCTGCTTGGACTTCGAGACGAACGATCAACCGAGACTGAACCGTCCTGGCGCAACCTCCTCCGCATTTCTGAACAGCCCTGGATCGAGCACCACCAGTTCCAGAGTACCAATATCTACCCCATGGCAGGCATGATTGTGATGGCCATTGAAGCCATGCGCCAGGTTCAGACCCGCACCGATGTCTTGGGCTACCAGGTGCGCGATGTTAGCATTCGACGGGCTTTGGTGGTTCCATTCGACCAGACTGTTGAGACAAGGCTTCAGTTAGCGCCGTGGCGCTCGTCACCCATCGCAGCCGACGATTCCTCGTACTGGTCCGAATTCAAAGTGTCTAGCCGCAGCGAGAGCGGCACGTGGACGGCAAACTGTACGGGTTTGATCGCCGCCCTGTACTGTCCAAAGGGAGAAGCGCTTGCCAGAAATGGTGTGTTTGTGGACGAAGAGGCGGTCGCTAACGCCGAACTCAAGAAGGACCATGAAAAGATCCAGCAGTCGGGCTTTCCGAGCCTGGACCCGGCTGTCTTTTACGACACGCTCGACAAGACGGGATTTCATCTCGGTCCCGCGTTCCAGGGAGTCAAAGAGCTGCACCTCCTCAATGACAAGTCGCACTACACCATGGAGGTGCATGATACGGCGCAATGGTATCCAGCAAGGTGGGAGCCGCCTCATCTGATCCATCCGTCTGTCCTAGACGTCTTTGTGCATCTCTTGACTTCGAGCGCGGGTTACGGCAAACACCTGAAAGCGCGACTGCCCGTTTCCACGGCGTCCATCTACGTTTCGGCGAACTTTGATTCCACCCCAGGCACCAAGTATCATGGTTTCACACGCACCCGCAAGCTCGGTGGCGGCGACAAAGTGTCGAGTGATGTCTTTGCCTTTAGCGAGGACGGAGGGGACAAGCCTGTCATTGCACTCCGTGGCTGCCAGTCTGTGGCTCTCCATGGTTCGGGTTTACAAGTAGATGCTTCCTCCAACACACAAAATGCTGGCAGCCTACACCTGTCTCATGGCGGCCATGTCCCCGTTGTTCCACACTTGGCTCCGGATGTAGAAATGGCTGATGCTGTTCAACTTCAACAGCTTCTGGAAGACGCTCCCGATCTCGCTGCCGCGCTCAGAAAATACGTGTCCCTACTCGCGCACAAGTATCCCGCTCTGGACATTCTCGAATGCAGTCCGTCTGCCAGCAGTCTCCTCACAAAGGCTCTTGACCCGACGCCGGCAGGGGCGGGAAAAGAGATTCACAAGCGTATACAGTCGATTGTTCTGTCCGGCGCTGCGCCTCCTGAGGAGCCATCCTCCTCTTTTGGGCCATGGAGTCAGTCGTTTCGCCATCAGGAGCTGGATCTTTCCGAAAGTCTTGTGACACAGGGCTTGGAACGGGCTTCTCGCGATCTTGTGGTCTTGGACACTGCTCTGGAATATAAGAATGACGATTCCGTCATTCTCACCAACCTGAAAGAGCTTCTAAAACCACGGGGTGGCGGGTTGATGATTGCAAATCATTCTGGCAGCACGCGAGCCATCTCAGACAGTGTGTTGATATCCGCAGGTTTCACCACCTTTACTACCATCAACTTCCCTGACACGTCGCGCCTTACTATTGCCCGCTTGACAGAAGAACAGCCCAACAGCAACGCCACAGTCCAGAATATTTTGATTGTCATGCCACAGCGTCCATCTTATGGACTGAGACGAGCGTTGGAACAAGTGGAGTGCGAGCTACAACAAGCGCATAACTATCATGTTGTCAAGATGCCCTTTGGCAACGCCATTCCAGAACAGCTCTCCACGTACTTGGCTCTCATCGCCCTAGATCTGGACGTTCCCTTCCTGGAAGACCCAGAAGAGCATTCCTTTGCCAAACTTCGGTCCTTGGTCCTTGGAACTCAGGGAACGTTGTGGTTGACTTTGGACTGCGACTCCAGAGGCCTCGTCAAAGGCGTTGGCCGGACGATCCGCGCCGAGTACCCGGAAATCCCTTTCACGACACTCGCACTCGACTTGGCCGCCCCGCTGGATGCGGACGTCAATGTGCGTACTATTGCGAAACTCGTCGGCAACATGCGCAGCAAGATGCTAGCGCAGTCTAGTGACTCGGAGCATGTCATTCGTCAGGGACGGGTCTTGGTGGAACGTCTCGAGCCGGAAGCCGACCTCAAGGCCTTGTTGGACGCAGCCAAGTCTGGACAAAGGCTTCCTCCGGTCAGGATGACCCTGCGACAGGGCACCCAGCAGCAAGCCGACGGCGGCCAGACACTGCGCTTGTCCTTCCGCGAGCCAGGACTCCTCGACTCGTTTGAATACCACCCGGTGTCCGGCTTATCTAGCCTGGATCCCGTGTCTGAGGGCCAGATGGAGATCGAGGTCCGGTCGGTCGGCTTGAGCTTCCGCGATGTCATGGTGGCCATGGGTCAAATGGAGGATGTCAACGTGGGCATGGAGTGCTCGGGCATCGTGTCGAGGCTGGGTCCCGGGATCGACAAGTTCCGCGTGGGCGACCGCGTGTTCGGCCTGCACGCCGGCTGTTTTCAGACCCGCGTGCGCGTGGACCCGCGCATCTTCCAGCGCACCCCGGACAATGTGAGCGACGAGGTGGCCGCGGCGCTGATGGGCCAATACATGACCGCGGTGCACTCGCTGATCAACGTGGGCCGCCTGCAAAGCGATGAGTCTGTCCTGATACACTCTGCGGCCGGTGGCCTGGGCCAGGCAGCTATTATCGTTGCCCAGTATCTCGGGGCCAGGCAGATCTTCGCAACGGTCTCGTCGGACCGGAAAAAGAAGTTTCTGATGGATGAGTACGGCATCCCGGAGTCGCACATCTTCAACAGCCGCGACTACTCGTTCGCCGATGGCGTCATGCGGGTCACCAACGGACGGGGCGTAGACGTTGTGCTCAACTCGTTGGCCAATGAGGCCCTGCGGCGCACATGGCACTGCGTGGCGCCGTTTGGTCGCTTCATCGAGCTGGGCAAGCGTGACATCTACGACAACACTGGCTTGGAGATGCGGCCGTTCCTGAACAACATCACTTTTGCGGGCCTGGACATTGCCGTCCTCATCACTGAATATCCCGACCGCTGCGAGAAGCTCGGCAAACAAGTGCTGGAGTTACTGCACCAGGGCGCCATTAGACCCCTCACAAGTGTCGTGCAGTACGGTTTTGGGGAAGTAGAGCAGGCCTTCCGACTAATGCAGAGTGGCAACAACATTGGCAAGATTGTCCTGATCCCGCGGCCTGATGACGTGGTCCCCGTCGTCCCCGGAGGACTCGGTGCGTTCCGACTGCCCCCGAACAGCGCCT
The DNA here is from genome assembly GCF_000392275.1 of Phaeoacremonium minimum UCRPA7. Classification (NCBI taxonomy): domain Eukaryota; kingdom Fungi; phylum Ascomycota; class Sordariomycetes; order Togniniales; family Togniniaceae; genus Phaeoacremonium; species Phaeoacremonium minimum. The sequence goes on from NW_006921015.1 coordinate 169,290, forward strand.
ATGTCCTCGTCGGTGGTCTTGGTGGCATCGGCAGATCTATTGGCAGGATGCTCGCCGAGAAGGGCGCCAAGCATTTAATCTTCCTTTCCCGGAGCGGCAATGCGCACCCGGAAGCACACGCCCTGCTCGATGAGCTACAGCGGCAAGGCGTTTCAGCGACGGCCATTGCGGTCGACGCAGCGGACAAAGCACAGCTGGAACAGGCCTTGGACAAGATCAGGCAAATAGGTCCTCCGATCAAGGGCGTCATTCACTGCGCCATGGACCTGAGAGTAAGCCCTCTCTTCTACTATCACACCCCCCCCTTTTACATGCTGTGCTAAATGTGACAATCACGTAGGACGGCATCTACCAGAACATGACTGCGAGGGATTGGAATTTGGCCCTCCGCCCTAAGCTCAAAGCTACACGCAACCTGCACGAGCTTTTGCCAGCCGACCTGGATTTTTTTGTCTGCTTGTCGTCCATTGCTGGCATCATTGGCTCCCGCGGCCAGGCCAACTACAATGCTGGAAACAGCTACCAGGATGCCCTCATGCACCACCGTGCCGCCTCGGGCCTGGCGGCCGCCATCTCCGGACGCGCTCCGACCCAGATTGCCGTCGGCACGGCCACTGGTGGCCAGCTCGACAAGTCGTTATCCAACGATCCCTACTGGTTTGCGGATTCACGGTTTACCGTTCTTAGCCAGCTGGATCGGCAGGCGGGTGGCGATGGTGGCGGCGGTGGCGGCAGCAGCAGTGAGGCCGCGAAAGACGATTGGAAGAAGCTCGTGGCGGGCGCCACGTCCAAAGACCAGGTTTACGACCTCGTACTTGCCCAGCTGCTGGTCGGCGTGTCCAACATTATCAAGATGAACCTGGACGACATTGACCCAAAGAAATCTCTGCCGGCCCTTGGCATCGATAGTCTTGTCGCGATCGAGGTTCGGACCTGGCTGCGCAAGGAGTTTCAGGCGGACCTCTCTGTATTTGACATTGTCAGCAACGATCCGCTGTCTACCTTTGTGCACAGGGTCACAGCCAAGTCCGCCCTGGTCCCATCTGGTCTTGCTTGATTGTATTTTGATGAGTTTCAGCTATTTTCTTGGCCGTGAAAGCTTAAAGGCAGGTATAGTAACCAAATAGCTTTTGGCTGCAGCAGAGGTCGTTTATCTTCGACAGGGAGTTATAATCACGTTGTGAGATACAAGCTGTTAGAGGTAAAACCTTTCTTTTCTTTTCTGTGGGTAAATAGCCGGGGAAAGATGTTCTAAGAGAATTCAGCCACCATAATTTCACGATGTCACTTGTCAAGATTCACTTGTCATCGCCGCAAAGACTTGTAGGCCGTTTCTGTGCTAATGGGCACTTCCTCTGCGCTTAATCCTAAACCTTGGTGAATTATTTGACTTGATCTTTTTCGAAGTTGTGAGAACTTTTTACTTCTAGCTTTATAAACACTTTCCCTAAACTTTTAGAAACCTAAAGTTGAAAGTAGTATTACTAGGGGATAGCTCAAAATACATTGAAAGCATTTCGATTGTGAATCTTCAAACACATAATCCTTGCAATTTGGTGAGAATGTGACGGGCTATCACACCCTCGTCTCAAGGATGGGGGCTGATACGAAAAAGGCTTGACGATTATATCGTATGCATAGAAGATGGCCACGTGCTGTGACACGAAGGTTTGAGGATTTCAGATCAGCTGCTCAGAAATCAGGGGCAAAATACGCGCAAAGTGTATATTGAAGGCTAAGTAAAAGTGAGGATGTCTCGACCTAAGCTACTGGGGGAAACAGGGTGAATCTGACCGATGACTAATCTACCTGGTGACAATCCCCTTTTATCGCCCTGGAAAATGTAGGTCTTCCCTCCGGGGCAGAAAGTTAAGGACATCCAGCTGCTCCCTTTTTGTTGTGCCGTGCGAGGAAACCGTGTCAGAAAAAAGTCCCTGTAACTAAAATTGCGCCTACGGCGCGACAATATTATCATGTGGCTGTAGCAGCGGCTTCGCTCTTCGGGGCGAGAACATACGGAAGTGGATTGTATGACAAATTACCTACCGGAGCTGCGGCGCTGTCTTATTTTCGGTGCCGTTGTTAGTAAATTTTGGGTCCGGTTGGTCGGTAGCGTGTTATGGAGGGGGGCGTGAATGTAATTCTGCATCCGAAACGGAGGACCAAGGGCTTGATGTTATGGTTGAGATGTATGTAGCAGACACAGGATGATGCAATATTCTGGGACTAGAGCAAGTACGAGACAAATAAGCTAGTCATACAGTGCCCTTCTTTTCTTTTCGAGATTTTGTTGCGCCGACGCTTTAAAGGAGTCTTGTACCGAGTACTTCACCGGAAGCTTATTCGGGGATATGATTGAGGTTCGGAGCTGCGCCTCGGACCAAAGCACGACGACTGTGGTAACTATTTTATTGGGTATCTGGGGACAGAGACCGGTTACTACATATGGCAAAGTATTCCGATGATGCAGAAGAGGGCAGTCCCCATTGCCAATCCCTAGACCCCCCACAGAAACCGGCTAGGGCGAGAAGCCCATAGTCTTTACTATGCCCCCCAAAATATGTCATGGAAGGCGAAAAGATTTGGTAGGGTATAGCATTGTGCACTCAACAATCCCACTTCTTAGAGGAATGCCAGGCTTGGAGAAGTCAAAAGACATGTCGAAGAATGACCAGTGGCGAGGCGATTTCACCTACTTGCTTCTCTCTATTCTGGTTTACTTATACTGTACAATCAAGAAGGTTTCTGAACAACAATAATTGAATTATGTAGTCGAGACACCTGAGGCTAAGTAAGAGTAGAAACTGTTTCGATAATCAATTCCGCAAATTGCACTAGCTCATCGGAATACCTGGGAAAGTGGTGGCCACCACGGTGCACCATCTTCATGGCTGTCTCGGTATCAAATAATTGTGAAACCGCGTCGTCCACAAAGAAGTACGGATCTTTGATTCCCCGGATGTGTACGGAGGGCAGGGTCAGCTTGTCCGTTACATCTTGGGGTCGATATTTGAGCAGAAGCCGGACCGGGAAGTCCAACTGCTCTTGCACTCTCTTGATCATATGGTAGTCCAACAGGGTGCGGGAGTCCTGCACCCAGTCGACATCTCGCTTGCCATCCGAGGCATCGAATTCGCCGGGTCGGTATGTCGCCTGGAGTTGGCCTTTCTCCGTCAAATCCCACGTGATGGAGCCGGAATCGATACGATAAGGAAGAAAGGTCGAATTGAAGATGGCCATTTTGAAGGGCCAATCATGAGCACCTGGATTTGATTTCTGGTGCATGAGCAGCAGCAGGGCGGCCATCGCGCCTCCCTGAGAGAAGCCCCAAACGGCATCAAAAGGCCCTTCGGACTCGACATACGATAACAAACGTCTATAAGCATTCTGGACGTCTTCTGGATACGGAAAGTTGTGCCAGGAGTAGTTTGGTGGAGGCACTTGGTCCATCGTGGCTATGGGATGTAGATTTAGCCCGTATCCGAAGAGAACAGAACGTCTAGAGCCAAACTTACGAAACATCAGTTTGGATGATTTCATTCCTGCCTCCAAGAAGTCAAATTCCCAATTACTAGGAAGATGCTCTATAATTGGTTCCATCTGCTCTTTCAGAACATCAACGCATGTGGCATAGCCATGAAGACAGAGAAACCGCATCTTAAGGGTGTTTCTGGAGCCTTCGTAGACTCTGCAGTTCTATCGTTGATTGTGTAATGGGCATGGATGGCAAAGTAGACTTTAAAATCACGGGGCCATGAAATTTCAACTTCTTGGGTTTCTAGGTCAAGTACCGTGAGGTCCTCATGGTTGTTGGAATCAAACCCCTAAACCCTCCGATGCCAGATAGAGGTGGGTGTGAGTAAGATCCGTCGCATTTGGTGACTGGCCCACAGCATGAGGCTCTCCGGGCGAGCTCCGAAACGCTAGAAGCTTTTGCTGGCGCTAGTGCGAGGAAAGTAGATCTCGGACGCCGAGCCAAGGAAGACGTCTGGTTCCTTCCCTAGTTAGATGGCACTGACAATCATTCCAAGGATACAACGCTATCACTAGTTTTATTTCCCAGTAATGTTCAATTAGACACAGCAAATATCTGCATGACATAGGTGACACAAGAGAAAGACAGATCCCGATATCTCTTATATCAGTGAAAAGACCGCCATCAGAATAACACCCCGGTGCTGAATACGCGCCATGATCACGATCCATTTCGTAGCTGAGAGGAAGGAGAAGACACTGTTTGCAGCCAGGAGTAGACTGGTCTAATTCAGCAGCGTTCGACTAACCAAGCACAGCTCGGGAAAAAAAAAGCAAGTGGCTAATCACTTGCATTTAAAAATAAATGTACGCACTAGATTCCCCGGCAAAAGGCCTTATGTCAATGCTGTCTTGCTATAGTTCCGGCGTGGAGATACCAAAACCCCTGTCGCTCGCATGACATGGGTGTATTTGATTTTGATTTCATTCTTCTAAGAACAAAGAAATGACCAAAATGTGCAATGCCTGAATTGCGTCTATTCCCATCAAGTTACAGGGATGTATCCGTGATTGCACTGCGGTACGCGAGGCCTTTTGACTGATACCAGGATCATTCCTCGCCAATTCTCAACAGTGTCTTGCCAAAGCTGCCGCCTGTAAACATGGACAGAAAGGCCCTCTCTGCCTGGTTGATTCCCTCGAAGACGGTGTATCGCGACTTGATCTTGCCCTCTGCGATCCATCTCGGCATCCACATCAAGAAGTTGAAGATGTTGGCCTTGTAGATGTTCTCGTCCCAGAACATGAATCCTTGGATCGTGATGCGGCGACGGAAGAGCTCGGAGGTGTTAGTAACGCCGTACTGCTCATCGGGTGGCTTGTTATACTGGGACGCCTGGGGAAAACATCAGCAAGGATCCAACAAAGATAGGACGGTGTATAGTATTGTCAGGAAAGGCCACACGTACTGCGCCGCAGCTGATTATCCGCCCAAACCACTTCATGCTTTCGATGGCTGCCTGTAAGTGCTCCCCTCCCACGTTCTCAAACACCACGTCCAATCCCTCCGGCGCTAGACGCTTCAGCGCCGCATCGATTGGCTCCCGCCGGTAGTTGAAACCAGCATCGGCGCCCAGCTCGTCGACCACGTATGCCAGCTTCTCATCCGAGCTCACACTTGCAATCACCCGCATCCCCTCTATCTTGGCTAGCTGCACCACCACTTCTCCCACCGAGCTGGACGCTGCATTGACCCAGACTGTCTGGCCCGCAACCGGCTTGACCAGGCCGTAAAAGGCATTCCATGCGGTCATGCCCGCCAGGCCTAGCGCGCCGACGTAGTGCTTGAGGTCCAGCTGGTAGGCGTTGGTCACCTTCCACACGGCAGGGGTGGACATCATTCGAAAGTTCAAGATCTCAGGGGGCAGAACAGCGTACTCGGCAATGGGCAGACTTCCGGCAATCAGACAACCTTGTTCAAAGGCGCTTGTGTCGGAATGAATGACCCGGCCAATGGAGAAGTTGGTGATCGGCTTATCCTTCTCGTAGCCTGGGACATAGTCCACGTTTCCGGCACCGCGCATACGGTCTCGCTGGTGAGGATCGAGCCCAGCGACGAGAAGCTTGACGACCACGCCGCCGGGGGGTGCTACGAGCTGCACAGGCCGATTCTCGATCGCGGTTGTCACGCCCGGCTCAATCAGGGCAGTAGGCGGGGTCTTGAACACCCAAGTTGTGTTACGAACGGTTCCTTGTTCTGTCATGTCAGATAGCTGTAGTGTAGATCTTGGAGGAGATATCTGTATGCAAAATAGGTGTAGACGGCCGGATAGTGCGTGGTGATGCTGGAGGGACCACTTAGACTCCTCTCACGTTGGGTCTTGGAGTCTCGCGGATATGATCTAAATAGTAAATATCGAAGCACCTCAAGGCCAATAAGGAAGTGTCCGGCCCCCGAAAGCCTCAGAATCATCTGTCAGGCAATACTCGGCGTTACAAGCCCCTCATTGGATAATCAACTTGGACATCGGAGCCTTTCGGATGTTTCGAAGAGTCGGAGGTCTCGAAGCTGCTGAGCATATACGTTGACGTAATTTGTGGAAAGGGATTTCTGGAAGAGCACACGAGGCTTGCCGCCGCTTTGTCAGGGTAACAACAGAGCCACAGGTCACGAAGTGAGCAATGCGGAAGGCGACGGAGGTTCGATAAAACAACTGTCTCCTTTTGTGTTTGTACGCCTTTCGCCCAATAAGGGCCATGAGAATATAATTACTCTGCGGGTTGAACTATGACAAGAGAAAAAAAGTCCATGGGTTTTGCCACTGTGAGATACGAGATATAACTTAGAGGTCTAACACCACGGAGCTTTGGAGCTCGATCAGCAACAAAACAAGCTTTTGTAGCATAGTTCCATCAACGCTGGAAAATTCTCATGTGTTTTGTTCACTTTTCACAACTCTTTATTTTTGTAGTGCTTGTCTTGGTAGTTTTTATACAGTGCTGTAGTGTATGAATCTGACCGGCGCTCGATCTTGACTGGTAGCCTCATCATCGACAGCACGCCTTTTCTAGCCGAAGACCTTTTGGAATGCCTGTTTGAAATCGGCAATAATGTCATCAATGTGCTCGATCCCTACTGAGATACGGATCATGTCCTCCGTAACCCCCGATGCCGTTTTCTCCTCCACCGACAGCTGCTCGTGAGTCGTCGACCATGGATGGATAGCCAGACTCTTGGCGTCGCCCACATTGGCGAGATTCGACACCAGTTGCAGGCTATCCACTACCTTGGTTCCTGCCTCGGCATTGCCCTTCACTCCAATGCTCAGCATGCCACCAAAGCCACGCTTCAGGTACTTCTTCGCCGCTGCGTGGCTGGGGTGCTGCTCTGATCCGGGCCACAGGGTCCAACTCACGTACTCTGGATGGGCTGCAAAGTACTCTGCCAACTGGGCTGTGTTCTGCGCATGCCGCTCCGCGCGCAGGCCCAGAGTCTCGAGGCCGATCAATAACTGCTGCGCGGCAAAGGGGCTCAGGCAGGGACCCATATCGCGGAGCAGCTCCACACGAGCGCGCATGATGAACGAGAACGGACCGAAGCTGGGTAAGTACCGGAGGCCGTGGTACGCTGGCGATGGCTCGACCATTTCCGGAAATCGGGCAGCGTTCTTGCCCCAGTCAAATCGTCCCGAATCGATGATTACCCCGGCAATAGTGGTTCCGTGGCCGCCGATCCACTTGGTAGCTGAGTGGACGACAATGTCCGCGCCGTGCTCGATGGGGCGGATATAATAGCCGCCGGCACCGAGCGTGTTGTCGACCTGTATGTAGGAAGGGTGTTAGTGAGAAGGAAAGTAGTCTCTTATTTTTCTCTCTTTGTTATTGCTGCACATATGGTATAGTAAGCACAGACAACGTACAATCAGGGGTATTCCATGGTCATGGGCAATCTTGGCAATTTCCTCAAGGTCCGGTACAACATTGTCTGGATTACTAATGCTCTCGACATAGATGGCTTTCGTTTTATCGTCAATGGCTGCGGCAAAGTCGGCAGGTTGCACGCTGCGTATGAACTTGGTCGTCACACCGAAGCGGGGGAGGAGCACGCTCAACTGGTTGTATGTACCGCCGTACAGATGCGAGCTGGCCACGATATTGTCCCCAGGCCTGGTCGGACTGGTCAGTGTCAGATACTGTGCCGCCTGGCCCGAGGCGGTAGCGAGCCCGGCGATGCCACCCTCGAGAGCCGCAATGCGTTTCTCAAAGACGTCTACGGTAGGCTGACATTTGCTGTTTTAGCCATTGTCTGAATATCAAGGAGCAGGAAAGGAGACCACAGAAAGAATGCGGGTTGTGTTGCTTTTGCTCTTGAGTGCTCACTAACGTTCATCAGACGTGAATAGATGTTACCCATCTCCCTGAGACCAAACAGTCGAGCTCCTTGGGCAGAGTCATTGAAAGTGAAACTCTGCAAGGATTATAGTCAGTCTCACAACAGAGGCCCATGAATTAGGGCAGTGACTAACAGTTGTGGCATAGATAGGTACCGCGGTAGATCTCATATGAGGCTCAGGTTTATATCTATGGAAGAGTGGTTAGTTTCGACAGGTGCTGATTCTCAAAAGAGTGGTGGAGGGAGAATCATTAATACCCGGCATGAAGCTGGATAGTTTCAAAGTTTTTCCAGGGTTGTTCTTCCATGATGGATTACAGTTCGCGTCTGTTGTTACTACTTTATTGGTCAGATCTGGGGAAAAGATGGGAATATCGCGAGAACACGTAGTGAAGTGCAAAACTTCCACTAGAAGCGAGAGTATTTTGAATTTTCCTTAAAGAAAGCGATTCCCTGATATATAAAGAGAGAAATTGTAGCAAGTTCTGGCATTTGTAGTGTCAGTACTTCACCAAACACCTGCTTTCGGATTCAAGATGTTGAGTAATCGGAGATTTAGAATCATGGCGCCGGACCTCCGATCCCGAGTGGTACAAAACCTTCCGACGACGAACTCGACAGCCAAGGCTATGATATACTTACAAAGCGTTCTATTCAGCAGTATCTCTAGCAAGTCGTGTAGAAAAAGCACTGCCGAATCGGGTTTAAGGATCTCGGAAGTCGGAAACTTACTATTGATCCGCAACAGGACCGTAATTGTGAAGCGAGACCATGTCGAACGTTACTCGGAACAATTACGCCTTGAGTAGTCAATTAGTAACTCCTCAGGCAAGATATGATATAACACAAAGAGATCCTCAAGTCTCCGTGTCTTTGACCTGTTTGCCCACTTAAACTTGAAATCGTACCCATCTTAGTTTTCGGTTGCGGTTTGAATTGTCAATCCGGTTGTCATCGACATTTCAAATTACCAACATGGGTTCCGCTCCTCCCTCGCCATGCTATGGCCAACGATTACTTCCAGTAGAAGTTGACAAGATCGCTCGAGATAATCCCGGGCGAGTACTTTACTATACCCCCCGTAACAACCAGCCCTCGCAAGGATACGAGGCAGTAACGACGAGCAGATTTGCCAATGCGGTCAATAGGGTGTGCTGGTGGCTCGAGTCTGAAGTTGGAACGCATACGACGCCTAAGACGATAGGCTACCTCGGACAAAGTACGTCCGCCCATCATTAAAAAAGTATTTGCTTTCCGGGCTGATATTGACGCCTTCGTTTTTCTTCTGTTTTTAGATGATCTGAGATACTTCCTTTTGATCGTTGCAGCGACAAAAGTTGGTCACAAGGTATAGTAGCTTTTTTGTTATCAACGGTGTTTTTCTCGCGACTGACGCTTGATGGAGGTCCTCCTCTCATCGCCACGGAATAGTGTGGAGGGACATCTGTCACTGATACGGCAGTCTGGCTGCGAGCTCTGGATTACATCGCCAGGCGTCGGCAAGCTCAGCTTCGTCAATGAGTTGCAGTTACCCTGTATTCAAGTACCTGCTCTGACCGAGATCATGGATCCCAGCGCTGTTAAACCGTACATCTACAAGAAGCAGTGGCAGGAAGGACGATCAGATATTTTGGCGTTGCTCCACACCACCGGTTCGACAGGCCTACCGCGACTGATACCACTAACGCTCGAGGCCGTGGGCACTGGCGATGCGCTTCACTTGGTGGAGCCCATCCAAGGAAAGATGCCTAGTTTGGTGGAGTGGACGGGCACAAGGATGTTATGTGCGATGCCTCTATTCCATGCAAGTACTTTCTACATGCGCAGTATATTTAGAGATCAAAACGCCAGTGGCTAACTGGGAGGTTCTCCCATATTATTAGGTTGCCGGTCTTTGCTTTGGTTTACCTTGTGCCATCTTCTTGGGGTGGAGCATAGTCTTGCCGCCCACCGGGCCCGTCATGCAGCATGTCATCGAAGAGACCCTCGATAACATCGATATTGACTCGGCCTTTGTCTCGCCCGTTGTTCTCTCAGACATAGCCAAGACACCTCGCGTGCTGGACAAGCTCAAAAAGCTGAAGTTTGTCACTTCCGCGGGCGGCCCGACTCCACCGTCTGTGGGCAACATCATCCACTCCCGTGTCCGTTTTTGGCAGACGATGGGTATGACTGAAGGGCTGGTTGTGCCATCTGTGATCACGCATCCAGATGAGTGGGCGTATTTTCATTTCCATCCGTGCTGCGGATTCGAGATGCGGCGTTATTCGGATACTCTGTTCGAGCTGGTGTTTGTCAAGAAGAAGGAGTTGGCGGCAACCCAGGCCATCTTCCTGACGTTCCCAGACTTGGACATATACGAAACAAGAGACCTTTACTCGTGTCATCCTACAGTCCCGGAACTGTACAAGTATGAGACGCGTAAAGATGATCTCGTCATCCTCTCGAATGGGGAAAAGTTTAACCCTTTAGCTGCCGAAATGAAGTTGGCTGGCCACCCTTGGATCTCTGCCGTCTATATTGCTGGACGGGGTCGTTTCCAAGTGGGGGCATTGCTCAGTCCAGAGGAGAATCGGCGGGACGCATCTGACCTTGCCATAATCGAGGCTGTGTGGCCGGCCATTGAATCTGTGAACCAGCATTTGCCCGCGTTTGCCCAAATTCACCGCAATCTTGTCCAAATTGTGCGCACGCCCTTTCCTCGCACACCCAAGGGGACATTGGCACGCTATGAGATGGAGAAAGCCTTTTCAAAGGAGATTGCGGCTCTCTACCAGAACTCGGCCGTTCCAGAGTCGCAATCCTCGTTGCCTACCGACTCCCTAGACATTGACGGAAGTAGCATCGAAAGTATTAGTGCTGGGCTGCGGAAAGCCATTCAGGTCGTGTCTCCGGGTTTGGAACTCGAGCAGATCAGAGACGAAGATAACCTTCTGGAAAACGGGCTCGATTCACTCCATATAATCCGACTTTCGAGACTTCTCAACTCTGTTTTCCTCTCGTCTTCTCTTCAAACAAACCCCGGCACGATATATTCACATCCCTCTGTGGCCCAGCTGGGGCAAGTGCTGTGGACGCAATTGCACGATGTACACCAAGCAAACCAGGAAACACAGACAGCACAGCTCCTCCGTACCAGGGCCGTATCCCAAACCCTCGCCAAATATCTGTCATCTTTTGCGGTGTCCCGGGAGGAGCCTAAGGAATACGTCGTTCTCACAGGCACGACGGGAGCTGTCGGCTCGTATCTTCTGGATGCCATATGCAAAAACGATAAGGTCGCCAAAGTCTGGTGCTTAAACCGTAGCAGCACGGCGGATGCGGCCTGCAGGCAAGCAGAGCTGGCCCATTCGAGGGGTCTATCCTCGGACTGGAAGGGCAAAGTCCGATTTGTCCAGATGGACCTGACATGTGAGGCTCTAGGCCTGAACCAGCCCGATCTCGTGGAAATTCGGAACCAGGCAACGATCATGATCCGTAAGTTACAGATACTGTATTCCAGTGTGCTCTCATGTAGACGACTAATACCCGACGCTGGCAGACAATGCATGGGAAGTCAACTTCAATTTGCCCCTGTCCTCCTTCGAGACGCAACTCATTGGGCTGCAGAGCCTGGTCCGCATCTGCACAAAGACTAGGCACATGATCCGCTTCTTCTTTGTCTCCTCGATTAGTGGCGCCATGAATTGGCCGTCGCATGTCCTGGGTCCCGTGCCCGAAGCCAAACTGACCAACTTAGACGCCTCGATTAATGGATATAGCGCCTCCAAGCTCGTAGCCGAGCACCTGCTCAGCAAGGCCGCCAAATCTGGCGTGCTCCATCTTTCGGTCCTGCGCGTGGGCCAAGTCGCCGGACCCATCACGACCCACGGAGAAGGCAGCATATGGTCGCGGCGAGATTGGGTGCCAGCAGTACGTTGACTTTTTCTCGTTCCCTCCTTTGCTCCCCCTTTTTAGGCCAGCGTGTACTAATGCCGCATCCTTCAGATCATAGACGCATCAGCATACCTCCGCAAGCTGCCTGCGGACCTGGGCTCGGCCACTGCTCTCGATTGGATTCCCATCGATCTGCTGGCCGAGATTATGGGGCAGCTGATTCACTCGCATACGAAAAAAACGGGCGACAGCGATGAAGACGAACTGTATTACAACCTTGTCAATCCCCAAACGAGCAGTTGGGACTCATTGCTGCCGACCATAAAGGCTCGTCTGGAGGCTGCCATGGCACCGGAGAAGATTCAGGTTGTGCCCTTTTCTCAGTGGCTCGACGACCTACAGGCGGCCGAGGAGGTGATTGTCCAGGGGGCGCATAAACATGATAAGGCTTCGTTGCAGACTACGACGAGTCGAGCGCAAACAGGATTCAAGTTGTTGTCCTTTTTCCGGATGCTAAAGGAATCATCTGCGTCGGATGATGTAACTGCGAGCGCAGCTTCATCTGCCCCGAACTGCGTTGTGAAGAATGCCTTAAGACGAAGCTCCATTTTCGCCCACTTGGCACCTGTATCTTCTGCCTGGTTCGAGACTTGGTTGAGTCAGTGGGGCTATTGAGAAGATCCAGGGTCTATGTGGAGGCATATCTTCACGGTGTAGGATGCATGGTCTAATATAGCCAAGGGAATAACCTCTTGTTCGAACATTTTCTTTTTGTTTCTCTTTCTTCTTGTCCCACGCGGGATAGCAATGAAGATAACAAGGAATTTGTTGCAATATGAACAAAGCATCTTGGTGATATGATTTCCCCCGAGTGAATGAATCGATGAACCACCAAATAAATGAATACCACCCCGAAGCGAGAGGCCTTACGTGGCACTCGTGCCCTTGGAGGTTACAGACGCTAGCTTCCGCCTTACTTTCTTTGAAGTCGTTTCTTGTCCTTACGTCTGGTGGCAGAGGAATTTGAAACTTCTTGGAAGAGCTTTCTCAGTGTTCAGTGTCAATTGGCTGGTCCTAGTCATGTGCTCCTGCTTGGCATACTGCGAATTGACCTCCGTCATCGGCCCTCGTGTGTCGAAAACGTACCTTCCCCATGCCTGGCCCATATGCCGCCACGTCGACATCGTACTGCATACGGTTCCTCCGAAGTTTGCTAGCTTGAACTGCGGGCGTTTGGAGGCATCAGTGGTGATCAGTACCTTTATTACCTACCATTTGCCAGGCATGGCAGATAAGCTGGTCACCAAATTGTCGCTATTATGGGGCAGAAGCGCCTACTCGGAGCCTGCATGAGATTCAATCAGTTCGTAGACTTCGATTCCATTCATGCTTCCTGGCTGTGGGATCCCAAAGGAAGCTTTTCCGAGTTCGAAGGTCATCTCTGTGTCGTTTTGATGTCATTCGGTAAATAGGCATTCACTAGCCGATGTCCTCCGAAACAGGTTCTCCTTCTTCCCTTGTTGATTCCTGAATTTTTTTCTGTCCTTTTAAAGCGGGTCTATATGTTGGAACATCATCTCGGAAGGGGAACCGGTGTGCTGAGATTCTATTTGCGCGGTGAAGGATCGCCGGTCACCGTATGGTAGTATTCGCCCTCCTCAGTACATGTGTTGGTAAGCATTATCTTATCAGATCCCTTCCCGGATCCGAAGCCGTACGTAATCAGATGAGATCACCCCAACATGAGGACGATCTTCCTTACTTGGCAGACTGGCGAACTTGGCAGTGTGCCACTACATGAATTATGCCTGGCGCTTAAACTGATCCTGGCACGACAAGCTTCGACAAGCTTTGGCTAGACTAGGCTCTAAGCTACTGTAACGTTAGCGTAAGGATCGGGCCGTGGGTCCAACAGCGGTCTAAACTCTTATGCAAGTAGGAAGGGGAAGCTGGCCAAAGAGGTTCTCACAATGGTGGCTGTAGTAAGCACGGGATAATGTACCAGTAATTGCCGAGTTGGTGGGGTCTCAATAGAGTGTCACTGACTTCAAAGGAAAGCCGCACTTAGGGTAGTTTCTGATAATTCCGTAGATAAATGCCGCGGGCTCTGCTTTCTCGCGAATATCGCCGCGCCGAAACCCCGAGTCGGGACATCTAAGGTGAGCTATATAACCGATGATGCGAGTGCGATGCTCTACTCTTTGAGACGAGATAATATGGCCAGACATGAAAGCTCGACTATTTTCGGCCATCCGCATCTTGAATCTCTACACAAGTCTCTCGGTGCCTCCTGTTGTTCTCATCATGGCCGTTGTTACTGAGCCTGTTGCCTCCGATGACGACGTTCCCCAGCAAATCAAGGCCTCTTCTCGGCGTACGTCCTGGATTCGATCTCTTGTCTGGCACACACGCCTCGACGACGACGTCTGCAACCAGAATTACGCCGGTAACGGCACGGATGATGATCCCTACATCATCGATTATCTGCACAACGACCACCAAGATGCCATGAGCTTTTCTAAGGGCCGGAAATGGGCCATTGCAGTTCTCCAGTCCATGTCCACGTTTTCGGTGACCTTTGCCAGCTCGGTGTATGCCAGCGGCATCGAGGACATTAAAGAGCGTTTTAACGTGTCCGGGGATGTGGCTACGCTAGGCTTGTCTCTCTTCGTGTTGGGGTTTGCGCTGGGACCGCTGATCTGGGCGCCTCTATCAGAGACGTATGGGCGCAAATCCATTTATGTGGTTTCGTTCGCAGCATACACAGCATTCAGCGTGGCGGCGGCGTGCGCGCCCAGCATCGCAGCCTTGCTAGTTCTTCGCTTTTTTGCGAGCGCGTTTGGTTCATCGTCGATGACGAATACCGGGGGCGTAATTGCCGATATGTTCAGTAAGGCGGAACGCGGACTCGCGACGGGCATGTTTGTCACAGCTCCTTTTCTGGGCCCTGCACTTGGTAGGTGGTGAATACGCTCTTTTCGTGACGTATCTCCTGGTACTGATTACCTTTCCCTAGGGCCCATAGTGGGCGGTTTCCTTGGCGAGGCTAAGGGCTGGCGCTGGATTCTTGGTTTGATCGCTATACTAGGTGGTGTGGTCTCGATTACCACGGGCCTGACTACCCGCGAAACTTATGCACCGTTCATTCTGCGACGTCGGGCCAAGGCCCTCTCCCGGATGACAGGAAAGGTCTATGTATCCAGGCTTGATGCGGGAAAACCACGAAAAACGCTCTGGCAAGAGCTCTCTGTGTCGCTCACGCGCCCCTGGATCCTTCTATTCCTTGAACCTATCGTCTTGCTGACATCCCTGTACATCTCCATTATCTATGGCACACTGTATATGTTTTTTGCCGGGTTTCCGATTATCTTCCAAGTTTCTCGAGGCTGGAACCAGGGCACCGCCGGACTTCCGTTTGTCGGCGTCGTCATTGGCGTTTGTCTTGCCACGCTGGCAGCTGGCGTAGATAACAAGCGCTTCGTGCGTCTGTGCGCGGCAGCCGAGGCAGGGGGACGCGCAGTCGAGCCCGAAGACAGGCTGACTCCGGCTATGGTAGGCTCTATCGTCCTTCCGATTGGCCTGTTCCTGTTTGCGTGGACGACATACCCATCAGTGCACTGGATCGCACCTATCATCGGCGCTATGTTCTTTGCTTGTGGACTCGTCATGGTCTTTATCTCGTTGATGAGCTATCTAGTCGACTCTTGTATGTCCTGACTCCTATTTTGGGATTTCCTCCAATGATTCGTATACTGATTTTGTGTATAGATGTCATCTATGCTGCTTCTGTACTTGCGGCTAACTCGGTGCTTCGGTCTTTGTTCGGCACCGCATTTCCGCTATTTACTACTCGAATGTACCAGAATCTCGGGAGTCAGTGGGCGAGTTCCATTCCTGCGTTCTTAGTACTTGGGTGCCTTCCTTTCCCGTTTCTGTTCTATAAGTACGGTTCGCAAATACGTTCCAAGTGTAAGTATGCCTCCGAAGCAGCAAAAATGCTGGAGATGATGCGTCGTCGACAGGGCGTCGTGATTGGAGATGGGCCAAATGGGACGGAGAGGAAGGCTGAGTAAACCAGCTATTTGTGGGAGGTAGTCCGAACAGTTTTAATGGCCTTTCAATGGTACGTTATTGCGGCACTGGCGCCGGAGTTATAGATAGAAATGGAAAGTGTGGGTTTAACAGCATATGTAGAGAGTTTGCGCTCGAACATTGTTCTTACTTCATCGTATTGTGTTCAGTTCATTACATTCAGTCTATATAACGTATGGTAATGGTGATACACGCATAAAATCACCCGGACTACATGAATTCCATCACATCCCGCAACCGCAAAAATTAGATTGGGGTTTTATGGATTCAAAGGAGATGATCACCCAAAAGTGGGTGAGCTGGAAATAGACCGGGGTGACTAACTCGCAGGAAAATCTGAGGAAATAGAGTATTCACACGGCATTCCACGGCATTTCACGATATACCGCGGGGTTCCACCGCGGTGTGTATTATTCTCACTAGTCCTTTTCCCCCAGATCCCTCATCTAGGCCGGTATCACAGATGAAGTCTTCCCACCTACAGACCTTTGACTTGTCGCATCTTCGATTTCAACGAACGAACACATCGCGTGTCATGTTCTCCCGAGCGCAATTCCCCCCCTTGGAAAACCGCATTGAGAAGAGACTGGTTGTGTTGTCCGGCAAATAGCCCATAGGTCACATCTTTGCCGTCGTCTCCGGATTTAGACGATACGCGGTAGTGCTCTGGGAGGCCCACCAACATCTCAATCCGCTCCAGCCGGTGTTCTATCTGATGCGCCAGGAGAGTTGCACAGAGTTTCCGGCTGGGTAGAATTGGTAAACCCCCAAGGTACAGCGTAGGTGACGATAGCTGCTGTTGCGGCGACGATAGAGCCGTCAAAGATGTCGCCTGGCTGCTGCCGACCAAGTGTTCAAATACGGTAGAGAAGATACTGTCGTAGATGGAGACAATCTGGATGTAGCAGGATAAAGCTACGAGGAGTTGGGTTGTACTTAGCGATGGCGAGCCAGCGTTGTAGGTCATTATCAGCGGGGTGTGTACACCTACCCTCGTCGACGGTCGATAGCTGGCCAAGAGTCTTTCTAATTCCTTCGAAATCTTGGCAACCTGGACCAAAGGGTGTGTATCTCCGATATCGCCATCTTGGCGGTAGTTGCTCTCTCCAGATATGGTCAACCTCAGGGCATCCTGAACATCCCACGGCCCCGATCGCACACAGAAGAGCAAGTTGCAAAGCTCCAAATGCAGATGGGACAGTAGTATTTCGACACGGTCGGTGCTATACGCCGGCAATCCAGGGTCTGTGGGGCTGGCCCTCGACACAAGTAAGCTATTATTGAACTGATAGGAGGGCTCAGCCGGCTGGGATGATGAGCCGAGGTCTCCTCGGGCCTGCTGTGGTACCAGAGCGGAGGGCGAATTGCCGCGTAGGCCTGTTGGTTGTTGAGAGAATAAATGAATATCGTGCATGTCATCCATGTTGTCAAGATCGTTGTCCAAGACGGGGTCGGCCTGCTGCATACGAATGCTGTCCAGAAAGCTGTCAAGAGACATGTCACAGTCTAGATTGATGGTGCTGGTATCCACCCTATTGCCGTCTCCGGGAGACGTATCATTCGTCTCCGATGACGTGGAAACGTCGTTCGGGTCGATCATGGTCGGCTGTCGTGATGGTGGACGGCCTGTTGGACGGGCCATACTTGTGACACACTTGGTCCCGGATTTTAGACATCTATAGCATGCACCGGAGGATTGCCCCTCGTCTCGATAACACCGCAGTTTTTGAGAACGACAGCGATCACATGCGGAACGTTTCCAAGGAGCTCTAGTCGAGAAGTCGCCCACCATCTTGGCTGCAGAACGTTGCAACAACGAGAAGAAGAGAATTACAAGACAAGAGAAACACTAGTTCAAGATCCAGCGCGTCGAAGAAGACACCCAACAGATAGACCACATTAAATAACGCTGGACTCGCTCCGTTTACATATATGCATGCATGACACCATTCGAGCGGCGTCCGAATTGTAGGGTAGGACACGCATAAGTCTAACCTTCCGATCATTGAACACCATGTGGAGGGAGCTCTGGAAAAGTCTAAGAGGAACCATACATAATACTAGTGTGGTCCATGTGCTTCTCCTACTCCCCGCTGACAAGATCGTTCGGGACGCGAAGAAGATGACTGCTGGAGTGTCACCTGTGGTCGGGACCAGCAATCAGCTTGAAGACCGTGGGGAGGAACCTGGTCATCATTCCAAGCAGTGGGTGTACATGAAGCCGGAGTCCAGCCCGAGTCATCGAGTCGTGGAAGAACTAAGCGATCGCTAAGCTATCTCGGTCCCTCCTGTCGCCAGAATCCTTCTCGACATCGCCGCTGACCACTTCAACACTGGCGCAGTCACGCACTCCAATGCAGGTATAGCTGTACCATTACCCGATGCCTGCCCAGAGCGACTTGACGAACAGGTTCATCCCGTACCTTGACTAGTGAGCTAACAAGCCTCTCCCGGACAACGCAGGATTAAGGTTATGGGTAGCGTTCCTATTGGCAGGGCCGGACTTGGAGGGTACTGGGGTGTGTGTGTGGGGGGAACCCCCTTCGGCGCCTGCTGGACGGCCGTATGGATTACGAAAGGAGCACGATGGCGAGGATGGGACGATAGGGTTCCTCTTTTTGATGATCCATCACGACGCTCCTTCCTTCTGTGGCATGTAAGGGTATTTTGAGCAACGGGGGTCCAATTATGATACACGCCAGGGTCAATCTAATAGGCTTCGGGTGCCTCTTTGATCGGATCAGTCCAGCGCGCATCTGATAAATAAGATCGGGTGGTGGGTCAAGACTCGGCATTATACAAAGTTCCGGGCTGGCCTGAGCTTCGAAACGCCGAAATGCCGAAATGTGAAGAAAACCTCCCTCCCTCACACTGCCACCTGATGGCGCTCGATGCTATCCTAATCATCCGCGCAATTTGCATGCAGGATCCCTCCCTTCTCTCTTCCGGTCTCGCCCTCGATGATTACTTCGACTAGCGAGCAACAGAGGGCGCCCGGGGAAACCGGAAGTCGTGCTCTCAAGGCCAACAAGGCATGTGTGCTGTGCCGCCTACGCAAGGTCAAGTGTGATGCCTCCGTGATTGGCCTCCCCTGCAGCAGCTGTACCAGCAGGCAGTGTGCAAAGGATTGTGTTTTGCCAGTCCGCAAGGGACGGACTAGGTGAGTTGATTACTGATGGCACGGCCCAAGGAAAGTTCGTTATCCGTTAGTTACATGCTTACGGAGATGGCGCTCATAGGAAAGTGACACACCTCTCGCCGATTCCTAGCCATGTACGGGTATGCTCTAGATACCGGCTTTCTCATACTCATTCACCGATCATGTTTCCCCGCTAACCGACACCAGAGGACAGACATCCCGGCTGCTCCCAACGGTAGCCAGTTAGACACTCTCAATCAATCTGATCGATCAACTCGAGGGCAACAATCAAAACAGTCGATTCAGTCTTCTAGCTCCGATCCCCCGGACTGCCAGAGCCCACGTCAGGCTGAACCAGACCTGCTCTATCTCAACATCTTGAATGACGCCGTGGAAGAAACTGCAGAATCAAGTCGAGGCCACACCACTACCAACAACACCCCCTACCAGCCAAGTCCGGAAGAGAGCTTTACTCCTCGTAATTGTTTATGGACCAAACTACCGCAATTGGACGACATTGACAATGAATATCTTGTGAAGAAGGGTGTCTTTGATCTACCCCCTCCTCGTTACCTGTAAGGCAATCTTGGAATCCCCAGTCTTCTTTGGATATTCGTATTTGTCTCTCTAACTTGCAGTTATCAATAGAGACACCATCATCAAGTCATTCTTTGATCACGTGCATCCTTTCACTCCTGCAATCAATAGAGCAGATTTCATCCGCCGCTACCAATCCGGTGACTGCTCGTTGTATCTGCTCCACGTCATTTTGGCAGCGGCCAGTGTCCATGTGCCGGCCGGCGTGCTAGACGCCTGCGGCTTTACCAGCTGCTCGGCCGCCCAAGAGTCATTCTTTTCCAAGGCTAAGCTGCTTCACGACTTCGCTGTCGAAGATGATCCGTTGTTGATGCTGCAGGGATCCATTATTTTATGCATGGTGATCCTCGACCATCCCACCGACCGCGACTTTGGCTATTGGTTTCACGATGCGATCCGTCTAGCTACCAAACTCAACCTACGCAACACGTGCGCGTCCTTCCCCTGAGTTGTGACACCTGTGACAAGTGATATAAGCACTGACTACCTACGTACTCTCCTACAGATGTATCCGAGAAGACAAGCCCCGCAAAATATTAAAGTTGTATAGACGGATCTGGTGGGCCCTTTATGTACGTCATTCACTTCGTTACCGTCTGCTATTCTTCCTGCTTCGTGCTCATTGTAGCTATGTAGTCTTTAGACGTTTTTCATGTCTCTGTCAATCCCAGGCGCTCGCGGCTACTTGAAAACAACTCCATGATCAAGCCTAGGACGGAAGACGACTGGGAAGCAGAGGATGTCTCGGAAGTAGCGCTTGGCTTGCTATCGCCAGTCACGCCCCAGCAAAGGGCCTCACCTGTTGTTCTTTGCGAGTTATGTCGAATATGTGCGTGCCGGCCCCATTTGATACTTTGTTCTCGGTACTTTTGACTGCCTGTTATCGACCCGTAACTGCTAGTACCAGCATGACTAACTCTCATTCAGTCGGACATTGTCTGTCCATTGTGACAAACAAGCCGCAGCAGGACCCTCGCCAGATGATGCACCCACTCGATACGTGGCGCAAATCTCTCGCTACCAAGATGCATGTGGGCGAAAATACTGGAACTGACGTGTACTACCTGAACGTACAAGCCATGAGTTACAGGTTTGAGTGCATCTTGTGTCGGCTGATACGACGCCGTTGGCAGCAGCCCCAACATGCGGACTGGAGCGAGTGGGCCAAACAGCGGCTTCGGTTCGCTATCCTTGAGTTAGACACGGTTGCCATGAGAGTGTTGGCGAGTGGTACCCTGCGGGAGTTTCCCATGTCTTTGTAGGTGCCGCCTATTTCTCCCGTTTTACCATTCTCGGGCATGCTTTATAATACGCCACGATGAAGAACTAATGAGGGCCCTGCCAGTGTAACCACAATACTTGCGCTGCTCGCTCTACAGATCGAGTCCGCTCTCGACCCAACCGAGACAGATCTCGTCCGATCCATGGCCCGTATATCCATCAGCCAGACAATGCTCCTGCTTACACATGGAAAAGAAATACCTGTCCTCAAGAGAGCGCTGCCGGTATTCGAGGGCACTCTTGCTAGAAAGAATCTATACATGGTCACATCTAACAGTCTTGGTCAAATATCTGCACAATCGCAGTTACAAGACAATAGCGTGGCAGATACGTACGCTCCGCCACATCCACAGGTTAGCGTAGTTCCGTCTGTATCAGAGCAATCTGAGAATAATCCGCCACTCTATGAGGATTTCCTTGGATTTGATTTATTGGACGAGTGGCAGATTGGACAACTTGATTTCCCTGGCCAATGTTGACATGGTTTCCCGGGGATTGGATAGTACAAGGTTATGCCATTATCTGAGGCAGCTCAAATGCTAGTGGTTTGAAATTGACCTGAATACGGAGCTTGTTGACACGTCCTTCCCCATCTGTAGCTCTTCTTTCAACACCTGTGATGATTCAACTTGAGCCATTGTAGTAGCCATAGTATGCACTTTTGTTCCAGGCCTCATTTCTGCGCAGTGAAGACTATATTGAAGTTAAGAGGTTCATGGCCGTATAATTCAAATGCCACTGACCTCGCTCTTCCATCTGCAGCATATTGAACACTTTCCACCGATAGAAAAGGCTTGTAATCATACAAAAACTTATCTAATGCACACTTTCCAGAACTCCATTACTTTTTAGAATCGACAGATGAGCAGGACTGATGTCTACTACCTTGTTACAGCCAGCCAGCCCCATACAGATTTTAAATTCTTGCGCAAGGAGATCTAGTGCCAGCCCCACGCCTTCAGAACCATTGTACTATTCAACAGCATATTAGCTCGCGAGCACGACATCGTCTGATGAATTTATCATATCTTCTCTTCAGAAGGGAGCAAGATGGGTTACTTAAGGGGGAAAAAATATCCTTACCGCCAAGCCCCAGATGGCAATCCTTCCCACAAAAACAAACTCAGCTCCGAGCGCGATGGCCTTGAAGATATCCGAGCCACGATGTACGCCCCCATCCATGGCTAGACGGATTCGGCCCTTGGCAAATGGCGCAACCTCGCGAAGGACGTCGATAGTGGCAGGTGTGGAGTCCAGTTGCCTGCCACCATGGTTGGAGATGATGACACCATCCACTTCGTGCTGGATTGCAAGAGCAATATCCTCCTTGCAGGTGACTACGCCAACATCATGACATGGTTAGTCTGTGGGAAAGTATACACGATGAGAGCTAGTAAACTAACCTCCTTTCACCCATAGCTCCAGGTCCGTTTGGCTTCGAAGCCAAGCAATCTCCTCTTCCCAAGTTGCACCGGAATCTATAAGTTGACTCTTGAGCGAACGGAACCCAGCATGAGCACGCATTAAGACACAGAAAGAAATAATGAAACCAAGGGGAAAGCGGGATGAATGTTACGTGGGACATACTGACGGAGATTTCAGATAATGCGACATCTGGTGCGGCAAGATTGGGAAGAGGCGTGCCTCGCGGGATATGAAAGCCGTTGCGCACATCCTGCAGCCGTCGGCCATACATGGGAGCATCCACTGTCAGGACAACAGCCTTGTATCCAGCAGCTGAACACCGAGTTGTCAACGACATTTCACGGATTTCCAGACATGCAATAAGAGTACGGACCTGGGCCCTACCTTTAGCTCGACTCAGGAGTTTGCTCATAACCTGGCGCTTATTCAGCGGACTGATTTGGACTGCGTACGGCGTCGAGCTATCACTGCTCTGTGCCGATACATCTTCCAGACTGTCATTGGAGAGTGCAGAAAGAATCATTGGTACGCAGCGGGCAGCGCAGGCCTTGGATGTGCCGACCTCGCCCTCTTCATGGACCATCCGATGCATGGCCGTCGGCGAGATACCGAGGGGCAAAGCGGTCGTCTTACCCCACAATGCGGCGCTCGTGTCGATGTTTGACACATCGCACAAGGCTCTAGGCCGTAGTAAGTATCGATCGAAGGCCGTTTCGTTGAAGCCGAGCCTACAGTCATGTTCAGGGGAAGGAATTTCATGATGAGTTCACCTTCCCTGGCACCTCAAAACTCTCTCTCTCCTAATTTCTCTTCAGGTTTTCGGGGACAAGGAAGAAAAAAGAAGAAGACAACGTACGTTAAGTTGTCCATAGCCCCGCCGTTAAAATAGTCTATGTTATGTTACTACAGCATCAGCTTTTCTACGCAGATACAGCCATTTCCGTTCAAATTGGCAAATAAGTCTGAAACTCACCTCGATTCGTCTGTGACAGTCTCTCGGAAGCTGCCTTCTTGAGGTCTTTGATGCACACGACTTGTGTATCTGAAGCATGCGAAATAGACATTTTGCCGTGGATTGAATCCGTTTTCGTGGTATAGTCACGCCAAATGATCAAGTTGTGGTATACAGGCAGTATTTCAAGGTAGTTGTTTGGAAGCAACCGATTTCTTTTACTTGTATGCTTCCTACTTCTTTTTCTTTATGTATGTCGGAGAAGCCTGCATATTCATTGCGTTACATCGTTCGCGGCCTGTTCTGAACATGCTCCAAACCGGACCTCGTCTCGGGCGCAATCAGCAGGTGGCGCGCTCTCACCCAATCGGAATATCCGAGCTGTGAAGGGACGTAAAAGCATGAAGAAACACTCCGACTCACCCGCATTTCCGAAACTCCCGGCTCCGACCCCGTTGCATCGTCAGATGTGAATAGTCTCCGAAAGGCGGAACGATTCGCGTTTCTAAATCTGACTTCGTCTGCTAGATGGCTAGCAGACTCCGACCGTGGCACTCAATGCTCTGGAGAAAATCGATCAGTTCTCAAGGGTTGTTTGATAATACTGTTTTCTAGAATAGCCACTTAATGTAACAATTGATACGGTTTTGACGAGAAAATTTGGAGCGATCCTAAGATACACATTTTAACACTATATTTGGTTACGCTCTACGCTAGCACGATTCCAGGCCTCTTGAACGTAACCTCAAAGCCTCACCATGGGTCTAACTGAACACGTCCAAGCAGTTTATGAAGCGTATGTCTAGTGTTACTCCTTTAATACGTTTCAGTTCTACTGCCTCCTCGGATTGGTACACATAGAATGGAGAATGGTCGTGCCCTGAGTGGGTAAACCTAGGTCTTCTGATTGCCGATCTCTCCGTAATACACCGTCGCCACCACCCCAGGGGACTGTGAGACTAAGCGTCCTTGCCTGCCCTGGAAACACAGATATGCCTTCGACAGGTCTGCACTGATATACTGTTCCATATATGGTTCTCATAGAACTCCACCATCTATGTGTCCCTAGGAGGAGTATGGCTAAAGAAGAACGTCTAAGGAAGACGAGCAAGATCCATCGGTAAATTATCACAGGCTGAAACAACATCAGTAAAGATAAATCGAGCTTTTTCTTCCTACAGTTTGGTATGACCGGTTCGACTTACTGGAGGCTCCCCCAACTCAT
The DNA here is from genome assembly GCF_000392275.1 of Phaeoacremonium minimum UCRPA7. NCBI lineage: Eukaryota > Fungi > Ascomycota > Sordariomycetes > Togniniales > Togniniaceae > Phaeoacremonium > Phaeoacremonium minimum. The sequence goes on from NW_006921015.1 coordinate 193,744, forward strand.
ATTCAGGGGTTTCTATTACGCGGCTACACAAGCTTAAGTTATGGGGAAGAATAGAATTCAGTAACGTCTTGAATAAACCGACCACTGTAGTAATACCAATGTCACTTTCTTCTGTGTTTAATATCATTCTCTCAAACTGTAGAGCAAGACAGCTTTTGAGCGTTTGACGGGTTCTATCCCTACCATGGGCTTTGAGTTGAGACCTCAAGCTAGCCCCGAGAGGCTAAGCCCAATACAAGGCCTCCTCTCAGCTTGATAGTGCATGTGACACGAATATATCAATCGGGACACGTCGGCTGTTCTCGACATCTCCGACTGGGCTTAGGATCGGCGACTTTTGCCAATTATCAGAATTACACAGCCAAACAAAAATTCAGGCTAACTGAGTGACTTCCATATGTATTAATAGCAGTAATTGAGTTGCCTGTCTTATATTTACACTCATAGAGTGAGCATTGACAAGCCATCGCCATGTCAGTCAACCGCGGATGCTGAAGCACCGGCGAAATCATCATCCGCCATGATGCCTAACACGGAGAGCACCAGCCTTGTCGTTCATAAGGTCGGGGGAACGAGCATCGGGAAGTTTCCAAACAGGGTGGGTCATATAGCCACTACGCAACGAACCAGATCAACGTCAAATTATTAAATATATCTCCCCACAGGTTGCCGACATTATTGCAAAGTACGCTATAATATCGATAGACCCGCTATCAGAGATTCTCTAATCTTCGTATCCAGCGCCAGTGTCAGTGGTTGTAGAATCGCGGTAGTGTGTTCTGCACGAAGTCCCGGTCCCAAATTCCAGGGAACTACAAGTCGGTATGTTTCCTGCCCGAGAAAGTTCAGTCAGAATACATAGACAAATTGACTAGATGAATAATGTGTTTATCGAGCATTGCAGATTATTAGAAGTTCACCAGGCGATTAAACGTATAATATCGATATGGAACGATGCGCGCACCAAGAAAATGCTGCTGGACAAACTGCGGACAACTATTCATTTTATTCGAGACGAACATATATCTGCCGTTCAGTCAACTGTTCAGTCTCCAAGTATACAGGATGAAGCATGCCAACAGATTGATGGAGACTGTCAGCAGCTGCTCGACTACACCGATGCTGTCGGGCGGTTCAAGCTTGACATCGACTCTCGTTCGAAAGATAGAATAATTAGTTTTGGTGAGAAGTTAAGCTGTCGTCTTATGACAGCCATGTTGAAGGACCGGCAGGTCGATGCTGGTTACATTGATTTGTCTGATGTCATGTTCTTGAGTGGTTCGGATTACCCGCAGCAGAAATATTTCAGGAGGGTAGCGAATATTCTCGGGAACCACATATCTGCATGCGATGCCCGAGTACCAGTCATAACCGGTTTTTTTGGATCCGTTCCCGGGGGGTTGTTGGATGGTGGAATTGCGAGGGGATATTCCGACGTATGCGCGGCACTCGTTGCTGTAGGCTTGAAAGCGGAAAAAATGCGCATCTGGAAGGAAGTCGACGGCATACTTACCGCCAACCCCACGGAAGTTCCTAACGCGAGACTCTTGGCGACTATCACGCCGGAGGAAGCAAATGAATTGACATTTTATGGATCCGAGGTTGTCCACCACCTCTCGTTAAGTCTAGCCCTCCAAGCGGTGCCTCGCATCGAAGTCTCTATCAAGAATGTGCTGGATCCTAGCGGCCACGGGACATTAATCATTCCCGATACGCCAAAATTCTTTGATGGACAGAGAATGCCGATGGGCACCTCAGTGGGAGAGACGGGCAACATGAGCACGGTCACGAACCCAAATTTCCCAAACGCCACAGCTATCACAATCAAAAGGAACATCACGGCGCTCAACATATACAGTAACCGAAAATTCATGTCTCACGGATTTTTCGCCAGGGTTTTCAGTATCCTGGAGGGCTGCAACATCTCGGTCGATCTTATATCGACATCGGAGGTATACATATCGATGGCGATCCACACGAGTGACGCGGAAGAGTCGCGGGTCAGCGACGCACGGTTACTTCTCGGAGAGGTCGCCCGCGTAAACACCCTACCTCACATGGCAATACTGAGCCTTGTTGGCAGGCAGCTCAAGCATATGACAGGTATCGCCGGGAAGATGTTCTCGGTATTAGGCGACCATGGTGTGAATATCGAGATGATCTCACAAGGTAGGCATCTGTTTTCGTTCCAGTCTTTCTCATCTTCAGACCCCGAGGCCAGATTACCCACGGGGCTAGTCACAGAGAATTTACAGGTATACTGACATAGCATCTTCATATTGTAGGAGCCAGTGAGATCAGTATATCTTGTGTGATCCCGGAAAGGGACGCTACCAAGGCGATAAATGTTCTACATAGCCAGTTACTTAGCGCGCGTTGATCTCATCTGGAGAACGTTTCAACCAGCAATCTTTCTCCTGATCTTTGTATTAACTCTGAGTTACTTAGGTTAGACTATGGTAGACAGCTATCAAACGAAAAAGAATGCAAATTATAAAACCACTGCGGCTCCTCATAACCTAATATTCACCAACAATATCCCATCTATGTATAGAATAAGATAGATATGTCTAGGTATGGAGTATTCATTTTCCATGCAAAGTATGGATCTTATCAATTCAGCGAATCAAATACTTAAAAATGGCCTAATACTTCAAATATATTCTATGACCTCAAAATCTAACTGGTCACAAGTAAAAGTAAATCATTCGAATCGTCTTTTCATACTCTTCTAGTAGCACCGATCCGTCTTAGATCAATCAATCATTGCCCTTGATCTCTATTCAAATGCCGATCAATAGCTTCTATCTCTTTGTTATATGTTTTCTAAAAATTACAGAAAAGGAACCGATTTGTAACATAAAGGTTGTAAAGGTTCAAGATGATGAGTGGGATTGGATCATACCATTTGAACCCAGTGGCCACTCGATAAGTCACAACGGCTATCATGCCACCCAGGGTAAGCAGGGTCCAGGCCCAACAGAGTAGCCGCATGTTCCTGTATTTGTTGCTTTTATGTGCCTTGGCATCTCCTGAAGCCGCCCAAAGGAGCTCGATGCCAAAAAGACGGTCCTTAATAGCCGTCAAGTAAGCGTATGACTGGATGACCATAATGTGTTGTACGTTCATGCCATACGAAGCCTTAGCCCAGATGCGGAAAACCACGATACCATAGAAGATAGATGGTATAGCGAATGCCAAGTTGTAGAATTTAAACCAGTCCGGGCGAATACGAGGAGTAAAATGCCAGGAACTGGTGATATGAAGATGCTCAGCGAAACAGCGGAGTAGTAGAAGAAGCCTAGGTAGATAGCACTAGATCAGTCATGTGTCCACGACGTTGTAACGGGTCAAACATACCGCATAGATAGCAGACCTTCTGCATAAGCGTCAGACTCGAAGTCCAAAAGTCCTTGTTCGTCAATAGAGTGGTGCTGCCTCGCGCCCAACGCATCTGTTGAGAGAAGAATGAACGGGGTGTAGGTGGGCACATTCCGGTCGCAAGGCAGAGTGGAATGTATTTGACTTTCCAGTCTCGATCCACTGCACCGATTCTATATTTGCATATTAGTCTTATGACTGCTAGAAACTTTATTTCAAGAGAAACTGCTTACCCTGTATGGACGTCCTCTGAGAAACCAATATCGGCAGTACCCCCCACTTCCATAAGAATGAGTATATCAGCATCAGTCTGTTTATCAACTTCTTCCAAGCACGAATCTCCCTGCCTTTAAAGGCTTTTTACTGTCAATCATCAAGTACCGCATAATGTCAAATTCTGCTTCTGGTGAGTATAAGCCGCTGTCAAGATTTACACCTACAACAACAACCGATAGCATCGATCAGGCGGAAATCGTTCCAGAGTATGGCGAAGCTACCACCGACGATACATGTTTGATTTGCCAGACATGTCTCAAAGAATATAGCGTGGCCCACAACCATAAACAAGCCCAAGAGGGTTCACAGTGTCAAGCATGGTTTCATCCTGACTGTATAAAAACATAAATCAGTCAGCCGCCACCTGGCTCGAAAACCTGTCCACAATGTAAGTAGATATTCGGTGGCGTTATAAGAAATTCATTTGTGTGTAGGGGCTCTCTAGCGGTAGAGGTAGAAGAGCAAAGTGAGACATATGAGCCTAGAGAGAGGGAAAAGGTGATCTATGTCCCATTTGAAGTTCAAGTTCCAGCCTCCTTGAGCGAGATTGAATGGTATAGACGACAGATAAGAAAGGATTAGCCAAACCTACTTATCAAAGCTAGGTAATATCTTTTTTGTATGGATCTAGAAAGGAAAAATTGTTTTCCTTGTTGACAGTGTCAATTAGCTTGTCTCGCTTGGTTTAGATAGTATTATTATAGATACCTACTTCGAGGATATAGATAACCATCTCCAAAAGTCTATATTAGTAGGTCTCGCGTATGGGCTCGAGCATTTGCCTTGGTTGAAAAGAGTGTGGTTCAATGCTCGGCTCCTTCAAGAGGACAAGGATGGTATGCCTTAAGACGGATAGGTCATTATACTAGATGCTGGAAGCAAATTTTACGGTTTACGCGAACGTGCGAGTAGGATGCTGTCATGGGCACCGTTGTGACGAGTATCTAGTCCAAATTCTAACCTAGCCTTAGTCTAGGCCCATACGACAGACTTATAGACGGAGATACTTCGGCTTACTATACTAGAGTCAATGAGGTGAGTTGAGTGAGCCTTGCTGCTATAAGCTCACATTAGGCCCTTTTCTCGGGGTGACCGAGGTGATCTTCAGGTAGTAGTCCTTGCCAACGGCAACACCTATTCGATCACTACTAGTAATCGCAGCAGTCACATAGAAGGTATTTGGAACAACTAAAAACGACTCAATTGCATATATTTTGATCGGGAGTACTACCATTAGAGTGGAACACAGCAGGCAGAAGACGACCAATAGTTAAACTCTCGACATACCCATATCGTTTCTCCTGCATTTAATTTACGTAAGCTTCCCGTTTGCTAGTGCTCAGGCGACAATGCCTCCCATACATTCTTCATAGCTACTGGATTGATGATCTGGTCATTCCACCAGCAAGATATCTCACAAACTCTTCAGCCTTCAATATAGCGTCTACGTATTGCACATGTAACCAAAGCCCACCCTTGTGGGAAGAAGTTAATCGTAATCCTCAAACTAGCTAAGAATCAGATGATGTACCTTGGGTCTTTTTGTTGCCCGACGGTCTGAGCTACTGCATCATATCAAATTTCTCTTTGGGAGATAAGCCGGCAACCGTGCGTCTATGTATCACTGGGATTTTTAAACTTGTTGTTGTAATAATTGCTCATTCAAAGAGCAGTTTGTTCGCAGATATACACTACGTCGCAAACATAATGAATGAAAGTTAATTAAGCAGTATTATTCTGTGGCTCAGCCCTATATGCCTACTTGTGATTGGGCCCCCTCTCGGATAAAATAAAGAAGAATGTTGTATTTACTACAAAGCCCACTGGGCGTGCTAGCCTATATGAGAGTATTGAAATGTCACAATAAAGCTTTCTCCCTCCTCCACTAATCAATCAACCCTGCTTCCTGCATCTGTCGAGCCGAGGACCATTCGTGCCAAGCAACAAATCTCAATGCATAAACAGTTATGTCTGTTCCAGTGCCTGGCATTTACGAGGTCACTCCTGCTTGGGGTGCCTTGCCAGTGGAGCAATATCTAATTGTAAGGCTAAGTACCTGTCTACAGCTATCACAATTCTGCCACGTTTATATCTAAAAAGGGTAGCGCCACTGGGATCCGGCATCACCCACTTCCGATGTAGAGCAGCGGGAACGCCTCGTTAGCTTGTTCCTCTCCTTAGACACGATTCCCAAGGAGTGGGATGGAGTACGAACCCCTGTTATGGCCGAGGATGTTGAAGCCAGAGACATATGCATCCCCACTGTGGAAGAGGCGTCCCGCATACTGACACCATGGCGTTCTCAACGTTGGCGGGCAGCTGCCGTTGTGATCTGGCGACAGCTCTCAGGGCATGAGGGCATCTGGCTACGGACGCACTACGCTGATCAAGACGATGGTAGGGCTAAGTTGCAGGAGTGGCTCGACGAGGATCTGTCGTTCAACCCTGATCAAGCGTTCTGGCGAGTCTTGGACGATTCTGAGGTGTTCGGCTTCGAAGCAAAATGGGAACGTGTTCTTTACATTCTTCCAGAGATTGCCAGCGCCCCGCAGCGGTATAGTAAGGCGATTGGCGGACCGGATGCCCCGGATTACGAACGTGATACGCTTGCAAAGTGCCGCGATAGACTTAGGGAAGAGGTGCAAAATGCTGTTGATAAAGAAGGCCAGGTCGAGGTTTCAGTTACGGGAATCAAATTGCAGCTCATGGCTTGCAAGCGATTCTTGATTGTCGCAGATGAAGAAGCTTTCGGGACGGATAGGTTGTTGTTCCTGTTCTTGGATGCTTGGGGAAACATGATTCTCCAAATACGCCTATCCCCAGAAGATATTTCAGATGTTGTCGTCCCCTTTGAGAGTGGAAGGTTGGCAGATATGGAGTGGTTTAGGGATGCTATCTATAACGGTGGCAATGGAGCCGCTCTTGGGATCAAATACAAGGCAAGCGGCGAACGGGGGCTCCAGCTGTATAGAATGGGGGACCTTATCGATCATTGAGCATAGTATAATGGCACAGAAAGAGTACAGGACAACTCCGAAGACAAGACTCCAGTGTTTCAAAGCGCTTCCTAGCTGTACTTTATGCTCCTCCATCCTGTGGCTGGACATAATTCCGACTTTGGGGGTAATGGCGCCCCATCTTCCTTTTGCGAACAACAAAACTCAGGTCTGAAACTGTTGCCATTTGCACATCAGGAAAAGTACATGGCCCACAGGCCTCGTCGAAAAGCCCAAACCTACGGCTTCATGGCGTTTGTTCCTCTTCGAAGCCGTTGGCATGATGGCAATGCATGTCCATGCCTATATTCCTTCTCCTCGCGGCAGCAAGGTGACACCAATCATCGAGGAGGTACGAGTACATATCAGCGAGGAGACGAGATCTCGTCGTGGGCAACACTCGGCTGTAAACAAGGATGTTGATGTGTTGGGACCGATATTCAGTAGGTCTTACTCTGGAGAAAACGCACTAGTTTCAAAGCTGCTAGCCCTGATACCTCAAGAAAAAGATATTAACGATAATATGCGCTCCATTATCTCATTATAGTCATGTGAAATGGGAGCAAAGTCTTCTATGAAAATGTCAAAGATCTTTCTTTCTAAAGTTAAATAGGGCATTGTGCAAGTAATGTAGGATGTGTCTGCTTAGTTCTAGGCTTGACATGATACCTCTCCTACTTCTTATCATCTATCATCTTAGTAAAGGTGACACAAGTAGACAAAACGAGCAGAGTTTCGTGGTTCGGGTATACAGTAGCAGAAAGGAGACCCCCTTTTTTCACTGGCACTGCCGACTGGACTAAACGATGTTCGTGGCGCACCTTGTGGTTTAGCGCTGCTAAGGCGGCGAGGGCTTTGCCGCTCCCGACAGGAGGGCAAGATTCGGGACAAAGTATACATAATAACTATGACTGAAGTGCGAAATGCATGTACACATTGGGATCATGGATGCGTGCCAAGTGATAGAGAGTCCGAGATTGCTGATAAGAGCGGCTTACCTCCCCTGTAGCTAAGCAGCTTGGCATTTGGTGAATCCTTGACTCGAGCTCGGGAGCTACCTAGGTACACTACAAGAGTGGGGGAGGACGCCCAAACATCGGTCGATATCGTGGGAGAAAAAAAGGGACGCTTAGTTAATAAAGCCGCCGTGAACCCTCGGAAAAAGTTCTGCTCTGGTCTGATGTTAATTATGTGGTGTGACGCATAGCTGAGGCTGCTTGCTTTGATTAGCAATCCATTCACCCTCTCGGCTGCGTTGTAAAAGTGAAGAGTCTCCTGGGTCCTGCTTGAGTCAATTGCGCGCATCTGAATGAGCTTTGTCGATTGACTTCCACAAACGTCATTTCACCGTTGTCGCATGCGGCAGCTGGAGCTTAAGTGAGACGCGCCTTCCTCACCCGACTCAGAAAATCCGACTCTTACAGAAAGATCGCATTGAAACTTCTTCATTCAATCGCGAGGTTCTACACAAACCGTTTCAGTACCGCTCACTCCACCAACATTCACTCCGGGAACACGGCAGGGATGGAGTCAGATCGGAAGACCGACGAGGAGGCCCCCGGGCAGCTGGCCCACACCGAAAAGAACGGCGTACCGGATGGACCCTTGGACATGACGGAGGAGCCGGCCGACCTGGCCGCAATCGAGAAGAAATTGGTCCGCAAGCTAGACATTTACCTGATCTGGCTCATCATGAGCCTCTACCTTTTCAGCTTTCTGGACCGAGTCAACATTGGCAATGCGCGACTGTATAAGCTCGAGGAAGACCTCGGCCTGCACGGCGACCAGTACCAGACGGCCGTGTCGATCCTCTTCGTGACGTATCTTGCCTTCGAGGTGCCGAGCAACCTGGTGCTGAAGAAGTTAACGCCGCGCATATGGATCGCGTTCATCACGACTGCGTGGGGCATCATTGCTACGCTTACAGGATTGGTGCAGTCGTATGGCAGCCTTATTGCATGCCGGCTGCTGCTCGGCGTCGTCGAGGCGGGCTTGTTCCCCGGCCTGAACGTCTACCTCACCTTCTTCTACACGCGCCACGAGCTCGCCCTCCGTGTGGGCTACCTCATTGTCAGTGCAGCTATTGCGGGCGGAGTCGGCGGACTGCTGGCCTACGGCATCGGCCACATGGACGGCGTCGCAGGAATGAGCGGCTGGCGCTGGATCATGATTATCGAGGGCATCCCCTCAGTGCTCCTGGGCGTGCTCGTCTTCTTCCTCCTGCCCAATGACATCGAGCACGCGTACTTCCTCAGCGACGCAGAGAAGAAGATGCTGGTGGCGCGCCACTCGCGCGAGTACGGGATGACGACGAGCGCGCGCGAGTTCAGCAAGAAGGATATGAACAAGGCGTTCCGCGACTGGAAGGTGTGGGCGTTCTGCATCGCGCAGTTCGGCGTCGACACGATGCTGTACGGCTTCTCGACGTTCCTGCCGACCATCATCAAGGGCCTAGGCACGTGGACGGCCGCGCAGGTCCAGCTGCTCACGATGCCGTGCTACTTCCTCGGGGCAGCGACGTACATGTCTATTGCGTACCTGTCGGATCACATGCAGAAGCGGGGCATCTTCTGTGTGATATTCGGGTCGGTCAGTGTGGTTGGGTATGGCATTTTGGTGTCGGATTCTTCATCCGGAGTGCACTACTTTGGGTAAGTGTGTAAAGACTAGATGAACGGGGTATGTTGCTAATTCAGTGGATAAAGATGCTTCCTGGTGGCCATGGGATTGTATGTTGTGGTCGGACTGCCTCTGGCTTGGGTAGGTCATTCCTCTTGAATCAAACAAGGGCTCCTCACTGATAGCGTATGCCACAGCTACCGAACAATACTCCACGATATGGTAAGAGGACAACAGCAAATGGCATGCAGTTGACCATGGGCAATTGCTCTGGTATCATGGCTCCGTTCATCTAGTAAGTCAAATGCGCCGCGAATACAAGTTCAGACCCGGAAGATGCAAATGCTGACAAGCGATCCCCCTTTTCTAGCCTCACTGCTGAAGGGCCACGGTACATCAAAGGTCACGCGACGACGCTGTCACTTGTGGCCATGGCGACAATCATCTACGGACTCATGTCGGTGTGGTTCACGAGAGAAAACAAGCGGAGGGACGCTGCTGGCGGAGCTGGCGCTGCTTATGAGGGCCAGTCGGATGATGAGTTAGCTGAGCTAGGAGACGAGAGCCCGCATTACCGCTTCGTTCGTTGATGGAGTAGGCAAAGTCTGAATGCCTCATCGCCAGAGCCTAGAGAATGGGGCTCGAGACACTGCACGCTGGACAATGCCATCAAAATGCTTCAACCTGGTGAATACATAGACACTTTACCTTGGAGTCTATAATGAGCATATAATATGTATGTGTGTAAGAATTTAAGAGAAAGAACCGAAGGCAGCACCCGTCAGTCGCAGCTTCCTTCCAGTGTGAGGCAGCTTTTCTGTGTTGCTGTGAAAGTGGCCAGTCGCACCTACCTGTTCATGTCCGTTGAGGTTACCCCACCCCACTTAACACAGCGCCAAACTACCCACCCAGACTCGCTGCACCTCAATTAAAAATCGCGTCGCGCCTTCCGTGTGCAGCGCGTGTCAAAAGTTTCGTGACATCACCATTGAAGCGACGCTTTCTGCCTGCGTCCTTAATCCCACTTCACCTCTTCCTCAAGCAGATATCGAGAAACACATATATCTGCTCGGAGAACCCAAAAGCTACGCGAGAAACAAATCCCGTCAGATCACCGTCAAGATGGGTATTAAACAGCTCTTCTCGATCATCAAGGAGGAAGCGCCGGATGCCATCAAGGAAGGCGAGATCAAGAATCAGTTCGGTCGTAAGGTTGCCATTGTGAGTCAATACCTTAGGTTTTATCTGGATATCACTGACAAAATCCTCAGGATGCGTATGTCAATTACACCCAACTTGATCGGACCGAAGCTTACCATGTCACAGATCCATGAGCATCTACTCCTTCCTGATTGCGGTGCGATCCGATGGCCAACAACTCATGAACGAGAGCGGTGAGACGACTTCACATCTCATGGGAATGTTCTACAGAACATTGCGCATGGTCGACAATGGCATCAAGCCCCTCTACGTCTTTGACGGTGCCCCGCCGAAGCTCAAATCCGGTGAGCTGGCCCGACGTTACATGCGAAAGCAAGAGGCGAACGAGGGCCTGGAGGAGGCCAAGGAGACTGGTACAGCAGAGGATGTCGAGAAGTTCTCACGGAGAACCGTCCGAGTCACAAAGGAGCACAACGCTGAGTGCCAAAAGCTGCTGAAGTTGATGGGTATACCGTACCTGATCGCGCCGACTGAGGCCGAGGCGCAATGTGCTGTTCTGGCCAGAGCTGGCAAGGTCTACGCGGCGGCGAGTGAGGATATGGACACCCTCTGCTTCGATTCACCTATTCTGCTACGGCATCTTACCTTCAGCGAGCAGCGCAAAGAACCTATCCAGGAGATCTTTCTAGACAAGGTCCTGGCTGGCTTGAACATGGAGCGCGCACAGGTATAGAAGTTCCATGGCTCCAAAAACGTCACTTACTTACCCATGCATTTACAGTTTGTCGATCTCTGCATCCTTCTCGGTTGCGACTACCTCGATCCTATCCCCAAAGTCGGCCCCAACACCGCGCTGAAGCTGATTCGCGAGCACGGCACTCTCGACAAGGTTGTTGAGTTCATCAAGAACGACAAGAAGGGCAAATACACAATCCCAGATGATTGGCCGTACGAGGATGCGCGCGACCTCTTCTTCCAGCCGGACGTCCGTTCTGCCGAGGACCCGCTGTGCGACTTCAAATGGGACAAGCCCGACACGGATGGCCTGGTACAATTCCTCGTGAACGAGAAGGGCTTCTCGGAGGACCGAGTGCGTGCTGGCGCCGCGAGACTAGAGAAGAATCTCAAGAGCAACCAACAGAGTCGCCTGGAGGGCTTCTTCAAGCCAATTCCCAAGACAGAGGAGGAGCAGAAGGCACACAAGCGCAAGCTGGAGGAGCAGAACGAGGCTAAGAAGAAGAAGCTCAAGGAGGATAAGAAGGAGAAAGCCAAAGCTAAGGCCAAGCCTCGCGGTGCATAGACGGCCAACCTATTCGGGGTGGCTTACACTCGACGGGCCATTGTTTATTGGCTGGAGACAGCGCCAGACTCTTTGGTGGCAGCTATGATTGCTTTGATATCATGTCACGCCACATCTTCTAGAGGCTGTGTGGTGTGTATATTTGGCGTTTGCTCGAGGAGTTATTGGAAGGGGGCCTGGCAAGGATGGCGGAAAAGAGAGAAGCGAGCACAATGGCTTCAACAACAAGAGCACAATGCAAGCGGATGGATGGTGGCTGACGAATGAGCGTTGGCTCGTTGCTATGAGCTGCTCCTCGATGTATCTGTCTTACACATGATTGATTAACTGACTGATCGATTGCAGCCGAAACAAAGGCATAGTAAATGCAAGGCACTGCAGCCGTTCCAGACAACCCGGTAGTCCACTTCTCGCCGTTTTGGGTGCAGTATTCCGATGTTAGGAATGCAAGACATTGCTTATTGACCAATCATGCTGTCGACGGAATGCATTCTCGGGGCTTCTCAGCAATAAGCCAGACCAGCCAGCCCGCATTCGTCCTCCGCTTTCTGTCGTCTTACTCCAGCTTCAGGTCCATCTCCAGAACTAATCACTCAGCGTTGCGGCGCGCCGAGATGTGGGGACAATTGGGGGGTGATTGGGGGGAGAGCATGGGGTCGTTACCTCGGCATGTTTCTTTGGGGCGTGTGTTCGGGCAATGCGAAATGCGCACCAGCAGATTGGTCCGGCACATCTCCATGACATCAGGCACAGAAATACGCTTGAGACTCGATCACATGCGCGTGCAAAAACTCGCCTCGACCATCGACGCAGGTTTGGTTTGATCTGATCTGGGCCAGAGGCGCATGCACATGACTGACATGCTTCTCCTGTGCTACCGGTACCGGGCCATTGACAACAATGCCGCCCGTCCGTCGCCTCTGCTTCCCAATCAGTCTACTCGTGTAGAGGGCAGATGCTCGAGCTCGAAGGAAGATCTTGCGGTCTTATGCCAAATGGTAGCTAGTGCATCGGAGTAACCAAGTCAAAAGCAGTAGCATAGACGAATCCTCCACGGAGTGTCTGGTGTGTCTCCCGCCAGAGCAAGCAAGCACCCTTCCCCACAAGAGAGAGAGCAGTCCATGTCTGTACAAGGAGTATGTATGTACATGAGAACCCCGTCGATTGATTGATTGATTGAGGGGCAGTCCGCGGCTTAGAATTCAGCACCTCATCTGCTCATCCACCCTGCAGCCTGCCTCCTCGAGCCTGCTTGCATTTGCATGTCATTCCCCGTTCTCCCATTGGATGCAGAGGGCTGCCATGTGCCCATTCTCGCATTTGCTGGGTCTAATTTGGCGTCAATTAAGTGTCTGGTGCCTATGGAGTCTGGGGAGGCGGCGGCCAGCGCTGTTCCCGTCCTGGCGTGCGTCCGCCGGCCGTCGTGATTTCATGTAGTTACTTTCTCTTGAACCTGACGTCGCTCCGCTCGCAGCATGTGAAAGCCACCTTTTTGGTGCCCCGTTGCCGAACTTGACCGGGCCACTCTTTAAAGGAATGTGAGACTCGGCGCTTTCGTTCCTAAACCTGCGTAGACTCTTGAGCTCTTCCTTTTTCTTTTCTTTCTTTTCTCTCTTCTGTGTCCTTCTGAATACCCTCAATCTTCTTCCCTGACTGTAGATTCGTCGTGTACGCACGCTGTGCTAGAGATATATAGAGACTTTGTCCTCGCTGCCGCCCTCGCACAACTCCCGGTACCACATCGCCACGACATCCGCCCACAATATGTCCAAAACCTTCTCACAGAGCGACGTTGCGTCGCACAAGACGCCCGACTCATTATGGATCGTCATCGACGACGATGTCTACGACGTGACTAAATTCCAAGATGATCATCCAGGTACGTACGCTGCTATTCTGCTGCCGCTTCTGGCCCCCCGGTCTGTCAGCGCTGCAGTGCGCAATGCAGGGCCCAATCCTTCCCGCCGCACCGGGATTCTCGGCTGTGCTCTGCTGTGCTGCGCTGCGCTGTAACAGAAGCCGTACATCACAACACCTGAATGGCTGCACCGAGGCTAACCGAGACGCACCCCCAATCTACAGGCGGCAAGAAGATCCTCCAAAGAGTCGCCGGCAAGGACGCCTCCAAGCAGTTCTGGAAGTACCACAACGAGGGCATCCTCAAGAAGTACAAGGCCAAGCTGCAGGTCGGCAGTCTCGACACAAAGCCAAAGGCCGCCGAGGCCGCAAAACCCGCCGCTGAGCCCGCGCCCGTGGCTGCGCCGGCTAAAAAGGAGCTGCCGAAGAAGGTTGCTGCCCCGGCGGCGGCGGCGAGCAGCTCCCAGGAGGAGGCCGAGGCGCTGGAGCCGTTTGGCCAGCAGATTCCGTTTGCGGATCCGAACTGGTACCAAGGTGTAAGTGTTTTCCCGTCTAGCATGCGAGCAATTGCGTGGCAAAGAATCAGCAGAATACAAGGTGCTAATTATCCGGACGTTCGCAGTTCCACTCCCCCTTCTTCAACGAGTCGCACGCCGCTCTGCGCGCCGAGGTCCGCGAATGGGTCGAGACGGAGATCGAGCCGAACGTGACCGAGTGGGACGAGAAGAAGGAGGTCCCCGCCGCCATCTACAAGGAGATGGGCCGCCGCGGCTACCTCGCCGGCCTGCTGGGCATGCACTACCAGAAGGACTACGTCGACAACACGGTCAAGTCCGTCGCGCCCGAGCAGTGGGACCTGTTCCACGAGATGCTGCTGACCGACGAGCTGTCGCGCACCGGCTCGGGCGGCTTCGTCTGGAACGTCATTGGCGGGTTCGGCATCGGCTGCCCGCCGCTGGTCAAGTTCGGCAAGAAGAGTCTTGTTGATCGCATCCTGCCGGGCATCCTGAACGGCGACAAGCGCATCTGTCTGGCGATCACGGAGCCGGATGCCGGGAGCGACGTGGCGAACCTGACGTGCGAGGCCAAGCTCAGCGAGGACGGCAAGCATTACATCGTCAATGGCGAGAAGAAGTGGATCACAAACGGCATCTGGGCGGATTACTTCACCGTCGCGGTGCGCACGGGCAAGCCTGGCATGAATGGCGTGAGTCTGCTGCTGATTGAGCGCGACTTTGGCGGTGTTTCCACGAGGAGAATGGACTGCCAGGGTGTGTGGTCCAGCGGAACGACCTACATCACGTTCGAGGACGTCAAGGTCCCCGTGGAGAACCTGCTGGGCAAGGAGAACCAGGGCTTCAGAGGTATGTTTTCCCCCCCTGCACGAATTTAACTCGAGACGTAGCGCGATGTTAACAGCCCGCTAGTCATCATGACCAACTTCAACCATGAGCGCATGGGCATCATCATCCAGTGCCTGCGCTTCTCGCGCGTCTGCTACGAGGAGTCGGTCAAGTACGCCAACAAGCGCCGCACCTTCGGCAAGAAGCTCATCGAGCACCCGGTCATCCGCATGAAGCTCGCGCACATGGCCCGCCAGATCGAGGCCTCGTACGCCTGGCTCGAGAACATGATCTACCAGTGCGAGAAGATGGGCGAGACAGAGGCCATGCTGCGCCTCGGCGGGCCCATCGCCGGCCTCAAAGCCCAGAGCACCGTCACGTTTGAGTTCTGCGCGCGCGAGGCGAGCCAGATATTTGGCGGCCTGAGTTACTCGCGCGGCGGGCAGGGCGGTAAGGTCGAGAGGCTGTACAGAGATGTGAGGGCGTATGCGATCCCCGGTGGCAGTGAGGAGATTATGTTGGATTTGAGCATGAGGCAATCGCTGAGGGTGGCTAAGGCGATGGGGATGAAGCTGTAAGAAGAGATTGTCGGGGGGGATGACACGCGGGGGAGGCATACCTACTGTACTTCTACAGCTTTTTGTTTATTACGATATCATACATGAATAGGAAAGATGCATAGAATTCAAACAAGTCCAGTTACGTCCAATTTTACAAGGTAAAGGTAGCTGCTTCGATGAGCAGGCTGTCTACTCATGATCGTCAGGGAATCTAAATAAATCATCCTACGGTATTGTGTCTGCCCCTCCGTCAGGTGTTGTATCGTCCCGCTAATAGCCACGATTCATCTCATTGTATCCGACACATTTGTAGCCTTCATAGAGTCTCTGGTCAGGAGCCGACCACTCTCGTCTCTTCCTCAAATACTGTGCGACGGCATGTTGTGCTTCATGTTCGGCAAAGTAGATGGCTCTCACATATTGGACCTGTCCTGGCCCGTCAATTCTGGCTCCGCGACTTAATAGCAGCGCCAGTATGTCGAGCCGGCCATGCTCGGCAGCTGCTTCAAGGGCAGTCCGGCCAAGTTCCTCAGCACCAGGTGCATCACAATATGCTCCATTATCGAGAAGAAGCTGTACCATACCAATGAAGCCGCCGATGACGGCCGCCTGCAGTGCTGTGGCACCTCCAAAGAAATATGGCGGCTGGTTCACATCACAGCCTTTTTCCAGTAAATGAGCCATGATTTTCAAATCGCCAATGCCTGCAGCGAACTGCACGACTGTGCGAGAATCGGTATATATATACTCGTCGAGGTCCCTATTATCACGACGTTCCCTCGCACGACATAAGCTTTCAACATTGTTTAAATCGACACGATCGTAGTCGACATCGTACACCGTGTCTATGATAGATAGTACAGAGTCTTGATCAACATTTCCACGGTCATCGTGAATCATGCGGTTCAATCCGGTAGGGGCCAGAGAACTTTTGTGTATGTATTGAGGCGAGTGCTGGAGGGCTGTGGACAAATGCTCTAGCCGTTTGTGCCAGATAGCCTGAAAAATCGCCGTTTCGCAGGCGGTGAAGCCAGATCTCAAGAGATATTCGAGAATCCTCTCATTAAGGCTGGTCCAAGGCATAGGACTCAAGGCTACTGCAATGAGTGACACTGGCTGTTTCCAATCTTTTTCATTGAGAGCTTCGCAGGTGGTAACTAAATCGCAACCTCTGAGAGATGCTGAGGAGTGAAGGAGAAATCGTGGAGATGTATGGGAAACGTCTGCAAGCGAACTATGGAATCAAATCCAAAGGTAAGAAAAAAAGAAAGCCTATGAGTTCCAGCAGAGTAGATTGAGGGCTGTTTCAAGTCTGAAAGAACCTGGGCCAAGGCAGTATGACTGACTGGCTGTCAACCCTCTATGCTGCCACCTCTTGGTGGGTTACACAGGAGCAAAGTGATCCCCACAGCCTCGACTTACATTGGCTGTGTCCAAAATCTGGAAGCTACATGGTTGGCTTTGGACTTCATGTAACCTACTTGGATAGTACTTATATTCCAGCTTATTAGCGTTCAAATTGCCAGACTGGCCATTCCATGCACGGACCACAGTATCTATACTGCATAGTAGGTAAGTATTGCATTCCGATCTCTTCAATGCAGCCCCATGCATCGAAAATCTACTCGCTCAATCTTCGCTTCGTAAACTCTTGCAGGTTCCGCCAGAGCGAAACGCAGCAGGGAACAGCGGGCTGAGTGCCACCGTTCCAGTGTGTGGGGAGGCCTCGATCCTCTGTTACCAGCAATACGCTGTCGATCTGGGCTTCCTGAATCGCCCGAAGCCTTGACGTCTCCTGAGAAGGAGTAATCATGTTGTTTTCACAGCGCCTCCACCCCGCGTCAGTTGCCTGTTTGCTGTAAGGCGTGGCTTGGTCCCGGGCCACGCAGGGGTCATCGGCGGCCCCCTTCTCTCATTGGCTCTGTCCAAAATCTTATAGCGAGCCTCCCTCCGCTGCTTGATTATACAGATGCCCAGAAGATCTACTCTACGCCACTCCGCCTTTTACATGGTGATGGCTTCAAAGCCCGGCCAATAGCCGGGCATCCATCTACTTCCAACTGTTCCATGATTGGCCATGTCCAAAATCTTGCGCCAGCAACTGCACTACAATTCTCCACAGTCATTCTCGATTGAATCGCTTTGCTTGCGGCCGGGAGATCATGATGGATTGCCTTCAGTGCGAGACGGCGAACCCGGACAAAGTCGTGTATAAATCCAAGTGCTCTCCCTGCGTCTTGTCTGCAAGATATCTCCAGGTGAAGCCCTCGAGAAACACACTCGAACAATCTCACTCATATTTTACATAGCCGCATCAAATCACTCTATTCTCTTGGCCGCCGGTTTACCTGTCATATTATTATTTGAGACTTTCGTGCTCATGTGTACTGGACTTTGCTGAAGGCCTAGCTTCAAGACCTGAAACATGTCCTCTTCCAAGGTACGTCGTCAGACGAATCCATGGCATAGAGGGGTATGTTTGTTAACATTTGGAAGAATTTCTCAAATGACCACCTCTCGGTCAAGAGTGAGGATGCTGCACCTCCATCATCCTCGCATGGCAACGATCGAAAGTCCAAGAAGAAGACTAAGGAGGCCCTGAATACTAGACCTAAAAGTATGGCCGTCTTTTCCTTCACTAAGCCGTCAATATATACTGACATTAGTGCTAGAGACTCAACATAAGCCCATTCGCCGGTCTTGGGACCCTCAAACGAAGGCTTCGCAGAGTGGCATAAGCCCAGATCCGGGTTCATCTCCTACGAACGAGGCTAACCCCATAACAAGGTGGTATAACCAGGACATGAGGGAAGAACCTTTCCACGATATATCATTCGTGCCTGTTGAAGAAAGCAAGAATGTGTTGTTCACGGATGTCACACAAGGCGCTACTTCTACAGCTGGTTATATCGACTTCGGCACGATGTACTCAACACACGGTCACGCTACTTCTGATTACAACTAGAAGCACATCACAAGGTTATTGGCTTCTCACACGTCACATTATTGGTTTTGGCCATCAAGAGATGGATTTAGTTTACTTTATTTCAGCTCATTACAAGGAAAAATGTGTTCAGCAACTAAGGTCTCTGATTGGCCAACCATCAATATGCTCTGTGAGTGACATGCACGCATGACCAGTGATTGAACATCGTACTTTCTACGAAGATCCGGGCGTGTCTCGATATGCAGGTGGTAGGATTCCTTCAATTGACGCCTTGATTTGTTGCGCAAGGGCCCGAGAGTTCCATCGCTGAAGTGGTAGATGGCCGCCCATGACCCAGTAATTCTCCATGCGCAGATGACGCTTCCACATACCGCGGATCTCGCCTTCGGCGTCAACGCCCCAGGTTGCATCGAGGCGGGTCGCAACGTCCCAGGGCCCTAAGACATCCTTACCAGTTGTGCTTGTCGAGCCTTCGCCATCGGCGCCGCCTAAGATACCAGCCGCAGTACCGCGGACATCTCTGTCCGCAAAACCAGTGCACCATACCACGGCATCGGCATCAACAGTGCTTCCATCTGACATGACAAGGCCAGTTGCTGTAAACCCTTTGGGCTCAACGCCGGACTTCACGGCTACCTTTCCGTCAGCTATCAGTTTTACTGCGGGCCCAACATCCACGTAGTGACCTCCAGCACGCTCATTCAGATGGTGGTTGACGTCAGCATCCGGATGACGGCTGTCAATGACAGGAAAGCCCGCATCAGCAAGTGCTTTGTAGCGGTCTCTGGAACCATGTTAGTCGAGCCAGATCTCCGAACAATCCAAGATATAATAATGCTCACGGCTCCAGAGATGCGAGGTGACCAAACAGACCGTGTATGAACTGGCCCTCTATCACCATTGGAAGTGTCATCATCGCGCGGTCGGCGGCAGCTACCGGCATTAGATCATACACACCCAAAGAATGTGCATCGTTGATGTATTTGACAGGGAATATGTAAGTCGGAGAGCGCACAACCATAGTGGTTTGCAACCCTGCGCTGTGGCAGTCTTTCATGATGTCGAAGGCCGTGTTGGCAGATCCAATGACAATGGCTGACTAGAAAAGCAGATTGAGTTCATGTTCCGGTGCTCAACAAGTATGCAGAGGTGACCCACCTTAGCACCTTGTTCTGCGAGTAGATGTGCGCTTTTGTAGTGCGCCGAATGTATACTGACACCCTGGTACTTCTGCCGGCCTGACAACTCTGGTATGTATGGCATGGCTGATCCAATGCCTGTTGCCTGTACAAACTGGCCTGTAATGACCGTCTTCTGCCCTTCCGGTGTCTGAAGCTTTACCGTCCATTTTTTCGTTGTCTGGTTATACGATGAAGATATCAGCCTCGTAGAAGTGAGAACGTTCAAGTTGAACGTCTCGGCATATTCCCGTGTGAATTTCGCAATCTCATCTTTCGTAAGCAAGTGTGGCGCTCGCCATTCCTTCGGATAACCTAGCATAATTGACAACGTCAATATTAGGCAAATGAAGACTTAAAAGCTCAGATATGCCGTGGGTGCTCTTACTAAGGTATGGCATCTCACACGAGGTTGTTGGAAGATGGAGGTGGAGACAATCATAGCGATTCACCCAGTTGTCGCCTACATGGGGATTGCGCTCTGCAATAACGCTTTCTACGGCCAGAGCCTTTAATCGTGCTGCAAGACTTAGGGCACTGAGTCATTGTTAGGGATCTTAGTCATGGGGCTCAAAGATGGACAACCTGTCACTCGCTAAGCGGCGGCTGGGTCAAATGATAAAGAACTTACGCATTGCCGCCTCCGAGGATGAACACGGGAATCTCAATCTCCTCAACGCCAGCAAAGCTCTTTCCTGGGGACCGGAGGAGAGACTCATCCTCGGATTGGAGATCGAGGTTTTCAATGAGCGTTGTCAATGTCCAGATCTTCCATGTTATCTTGTTTTGGTCGTCTTTGGTCTCTTTAACTGGCAACAAGAGGATACGGCCATTACATGTTGCTGCAGGACGACTGGTCCTGAAAGTGACCCAGATATCGATAAATTGCTACCAGGGATGATATATCAGAAAAAGTCATGTATGTAGGGCTAGATCGAAGATACCATCGCAATAAAAGCAGGAAGCCAGGAACACGAGGATAACTCACCAATACAGGAGTAGCGGGCACGAATTTGGGCTCGCCTTGAAGTCGAAGACCCCCAGAGAAGCCACTGAGCTTCTTTGTCGCCAGAAGTGCCCCAACAATTCCAGCCGGAGTAGAAAATGTTCGCAAGTGCGATGTTAGTGCCAAAATGTCGCGCCAGTGGGCTTGGTCACTGAAGAAACACTGCTCTAGAGCTGGCGCGTCACCATTCTCTAGGGCAGCATTGACGTTGCTCAATACTGAACCAACTTGTTTCATAATCTCATCGTTACCTAGATCTGGTTTGACGGTTCCGGGAGTGATGAAGGGCAGAGGTCGATACAGCTTCCGCAAGTCGGCCTTGGGAGGGTATTCCTCCTTGAACCCTGATTTGTTAGACATATCTTGGAGGATCAGTACAATAGTATGTTGCTTTTCCTAAACTTGTGAGCTTAGCTATATGTCACTGGACAGTGGAAATGAATTGATTTTCTTTGCGAGCGTTGTCGGGTGAAGAGATGTTCTATATGATTCCGGGCTTGGTCTGAGTGCTTCGGATAACCCACATAATCAGTCCTAGCAAAGAGCAAATGATTGGATCATAAAGCTGTTTAAGGCGCCTCAACCGTAGGATGACAACCCGGTAGCTCGCTATCGTATCGGCGGCTTAACCCTGGTGAGAGCTGAATAATTCTATTGGGATTTCGTGTGGGTGAAGCTGACAAGTTCTACCCGATAGAAAACACGGCAAAGCTGTAAATCGCTGCATGTACAATTTCATTTGCCTCTAAATCCTTGGCATGGCATGCGAACATACGTGTACTACCTCAGCAGGTAAGTGGAATGAGAATCTGTCCGGACGTACTGCTGTGCCTCAGCCTACTGTGCCTCAGCAGCTCAAGAGGATGCATCGCTAGACCTGAAAGGATTGAACTAGGTCCGGTTTAGCTATTTTGTTCTCACGAGTTGCCTTCTAGCCGGTGTGTTCAAGAGACAATGAGTTCATCAGTTGTGGAGAAATGAATTAACCACAACTGTAGACTTTCATTATCGAAATCATCTTCTGCATGTGACTAGTAACCTTCTGTTGTATCAGAAACAGAGAGAGAGAGAGACAGGTGAATATGTTTCGTCTCAGTGTTAATGACAGTCTTTGGTACATTTCATGCAAAGATACAGCTAATAATACCTGCTTGACTAGGCGCAACACATGCCGTCGTGGTAGACGGAAATAGCGGGATTGCTTAATTGGGAAGATTTTTCTCCGTTAATTCCGCTTCCCCATGTAAAGCCGGTTGCTGTTTAGTTCGTTGCTAGGATTAAATGTCGCTCCTGAATCCTTCCCGCTTGTACGGTTTACGCAAAAGGGTTCCCTGGTAAATTAGGGAACGATTTGAGAACGATGGTATGCTGGACCATGATTGCTAATTGGGAGAAAACTCGTTAGCATACGCAGCTGCGGCTGACTAACTATACGAATGCCGATATTAAGATCATATGATAAGAGATCAATTGCATGCTGTGACCTGACAAGGCATTTCAATGTGACTGAACTCTACAATTATGTCTAGCCGGCAATATACTATAGTTTGAACGCTTTTATGAAGCTTGAGCTGGTGCATATTCAGCGTGAATGCCATGTTTCTGTATCATATGTCGCCTCCAGTTATCTTTTCTTGGGAACCGCTTGCCACCTGCTTCTGAGTATGGACAATCGCCAACCGTACAATGGTAGTAATTCTTCTGAATAACATGTTTATCATTTATGTGGCGATCTAAATGCGTCTTAGTCCCGAATCGTTTGCCGCACCCAGGATAGGGACATTCGTGTGGTCGCTCATGGTATCTTCTATGATGACTGAATGATCGCTGTCAGTATTTCATCATCATCAAATAAACGCTTCATTTAGTTCTTACTTGAGTTTGTGGATTTGATCAAACGCGCGCCCACACTCCTCACACTCGTACGTTCCTGATGGCGGTGGTGCGCTTAGACCAGTTCGACTTTCTTCAGCAGTGTGGCCGGAAATAGAAGAAATCGGTACTTCCGCACTGACTGGATTTGGTGTATCGATTGGACTCGGGTCCTCGGTATCAAGATAGCGAAGCCGCTCTGTATTACTTGTTGGCACTATCACGTCCACTGGATTGACGTATCCCACATCGGGAATTGATATATCATCATCCGCGGAATCAAGCGAAGAGAGAATGCCAGATGACTCTTCCGCCGCTGGGTCGCTACCCGCATCATTAGGCATAACGAATATGGCCAATTCCTCGAGATGGCCCGCTATGTGCTCCAGTAAGCGTTTGATGGGAAGTTCAATACTGCAAAAGACACATGGCTGGGAAAGTGACTCGTCTACCGGGCCCTCACTGACTTCAAGAAGGATATCCAATTGGCCTTTGTCACATTCATTTGCATGCATACATTCTATGTGGGATGCCATCTGGCCACCAGAAAGAAATGTATCGCTGCAAAGTCGACAGTTCCACTGACGCCTATGGATTTGCATTTCATGATAGATCCAGTCTCGTCTCGTAGCGTATAGCTTATCTGGGTTGTTGCATTTTGCAAAAGTGCAGACGTATGGCCGAAGATCTCTAAAAATGTGCCGCCTAAAATTTCGACATTGATTAACATGCTTGAATCCGGCAACGAAAACATGTAAACTAGCTCACTTCCATGTGTTTCTGTCTTGCATTGCCCCAGACTCGAGAGTCATATGACAGAATGGGCACTCAAAAGACGCGGAGTTTTTCGAAACTTGCGGGACGGCAGGTAGCCGCTTTGCTGATTTGGAGTCTCCGACTGTAGACTCGGCGTATGTGGTCCGTGAAGCTCCGGCAATGCCATCGCTCTCGAAGATGGCGGAACGAGCAACAGAAGAAAAAGTATGAACTGTCGGGTTAGATTTGTAGGATCGATTCTCTGAAATATGCCCTATGCTTTGAATCTCTGCTGGACCAACGTCACCCGGGGGCTCATGCCCTATTGAGTCCTGATCTACACGAAAAGGGTGACCATTCCAGTACCTTAGTTGATCGCGGCGTCTTGCATTTGCAGCCGACAGCCGCAAGCATAGAATACCTTCATCAGGTGTTGACGAAGTCGGCGGAGCTTGAGTGTTTTCTATAAGATTTGTTGACTTGTCTTCGTCTTCAAGAGTCTTAGCTTCGGATTGAATAGTTGCAGGTTGTCGCCACTCTTTCAACTTTTGTTGGACGTGAGAAAATTCATAGTAAGGAATATCTGGGGCTGCATCTTTGGCTTTTGAGTGTAAATATCTCCCACCAAGTCGTGGGCGACGAAATATTGAACTATAATGGTACAGCAAGCCAATCGACTCGAAAGCGTGAAGAAGCGTGAGAGATAATACCGGAATCTTTTGTCGCTGCCTTCCTTCCGTCTCGACATGTTGGCTATCAGTGGAGTACTCACTATCGGAGGTGAAATCACTAGCGTTATCATGAGTAGTGTCTAAGAGATTGTTGCTACTCTTAGAGGCGAAATTCGTCGCTAATCTTATGCTTAGCAAAGGCAGGCGCAATAGGGCTCAACTCCTGGACAAATAGACGACAATTTTGTCGAGTATCCACGTTGCTTTTTTTTTGGGGGGGGGGGGGGGGGGGGGGGG